>NW_012101909.1:1286357-1296042 GCF_000951045.1 Mandrillus leucophaeus
TTTTTTTTTTTCTGCACAAATGTAATTACATTTTTGAACCCGACTGGAGGACCTAACATTTTATCTCTAGAAAGAGCTTGTTTATTCAGTCGTTAATCATCAAAGAACCTTGTTCCAAATTTGAGAGACCCTGTCTGAAGGATTGGCTGGTTCAGTCACTACATCTAGCTGCAGAAAGCACCTATCCAATCTTGAGGCTGAGCCCCAGCCTTAGTTCCCTGCTATTTCCCACTTTCTGTGACCTCAGCCTCCTCTGGCCTCATGCATCTTGTGGGCATCACAGAACCAGGCACAGATTCTCCACATATTATTTGCTATTGTGCATTCATCAATTCAGGAAACATGTATTGGACACTTCTCCCCTTTATGCCAGGCACTGGGGTATGAGCTGTGGTGACAAAGGTGGACAGGATATCTTATCAGCCTGCTGGGGCTCATGGCTTAGAAAGGGAGACAGATTTGTAGGGACATAATTACACTACAGTTTGCCGGGTGCCGTAAAGATGGGCATGAATAATATCCCTTCTGTCTGAACATGGCTTCTGGCCCATGTCACTCACCAGCTCCTCCTCTTCATCCTCAGGGCTCCACTGACTCTTTCCTACAGCAGGGGGACTTCCCAGAGCCCCAACCCTAGGGCTGGCCTCCCTCCCCTGTACCCCAGAGCTGGCATAGGTACTTCCTCAGTATGAGCATTGCCTTTGAACTGTGTGTCTTGCCCAGACACACAGAAGCTCTGGCAGGCCAGGGACATCTATCCAGTTCTATTTGTGTTGCTGTTGCCCATCGTGGTACCTGCCTCCTAGTCACTGACATTGGATTGATTTGCTATGTGAGAGCAGAAGGGTGGGTGTCCAGGCTGACAGGAGAGCGTAGGGGTGGTTAGAGTAGGGGTGGATTAGGCAGGCAGGGATTGAGAGAGGCGATGTCACTTCAGCAGAGCCTTGAGAAAGGGAGGGGACTGCATGATGCCTTGAGGTAGCATTGTAGACAAAGGGAACAGCAGAGCAAAGCCACAAGGCATGGACATCAATCAGCATAGAGGTTGCCAGGCATGAAGGCATAATGAGGCCAGAGCACACAGTGCTTTGGGGAGTCCTCATCTCATTAAAAAACAATACTCTGTCATGTGTCATGTTTCCATGGATTCACGGGTTTTTTCTATCTCTCTGCTTATCTTGGTTAATTTGTTCACCTCTGTATCAATACAGCATGCCATGTTCTTCATTACTACAGTGTTCTAATGAATCTGGATGGTTCCCCACCTTTTCCCTCTTATTCAGGCCTATATATCTATATCTCGGTTTTTGCCCTTTTATAGAAATTTTAGTTTATGAACTAACAGCAACAGCAACAATAAAACGACAGCAGTAAACTCTTTTTGAGAATTTGCTTGGTTTGCATTAAATCTGTACGTTAGGATATCATTCTCAATGATATCCTCATCTCATTTAAAATGCACAAGAGGCTGGGTGCAGTGGCTCATGCCTGTAATTCCAGCACTTTGGGAGACCAAGGCAGGCAGATCACTAGAGGTCAGGAGTTCCAGACCAGCCTGGCTAACATGGTGAAACCCCGTCTCTACTAAAAATACAAAAATTAGCCGGGCCTGGTGATGGTCACCTGTAATCCCTATGCTGGAGGTTGAGGCATGAGAATTGCTCGAGCCCAGGAGGCAGAGGTTGCAGTGAGCTGAGATTGCACCACTGTACTCCAGCCTGGGCAACAGAGCAAGACTCTGTCTCAAATAATAATAATAATAATAAATAAAAATAAAATGCACAACAACCCCCTCAGGTGCTATCATTAGCTCCCTCTTAGAGAAGGGGAAACTGGGGCTTGCAGAACCGTAGCAACTTGGTGAAGTCACAGAGCCAAGGCTTAACCCTGGGTAGTTTTGCCTCCTTTGTTCAAAGGATTTTTACCTTTACCTGTAGGCTCCAGTGACCAAGGACAACAGCCAGTTTTGAAAATGTCCTGAAGTGTGCTACAAATGGCAGGTCTGGGCCCCTCACTCCCTGGGTGGGCTTTGCTCTAGGAGCAGAATGGGAACACAGAGGCTCTTTCACCAAGGGTTACGATCTTGGCTGCCATTAAGAAGAGATTTATGCTTCCTGTTTACCTGCTGAATGGGATTCAAAGAAGCGGGCACTTGGACTCCCGCTTACACAGGGACCTTTGGATGAGGCTGCCCAGAGGACTCAGGGCGAGGGTAGGAAGGACTCAGCAGGATTTGCCCAGGGAAAAAATGCATTTGCTTTGGCTGGAATTCAAGCTCCCCAGCATCCTGTGACATTTACAGTTCCCTCTGGCAGCTCATGCCTGTCTGCTAAGACAGGGGAGGGAGGATTCCTGAACTGGAATCATGGCTCCTTACTGTAGGGTCTCTAATCTCTCTGCTTTATCTCCATCAACCTTCAGGGGTCATCAGGAGACCCACATTCTTCCTGTTGTCCCAAACACCCTCCCTCAATGGTGGGCCATAGTGTATGGTGGGAAGCATGCTAGCTTTGGCATAGCCGGACCTAGGTGGCAATTCCACCTCTGGCCATTCTTCATCAGAATTTTATCAAGCACCCAATCTGTGCCTGGCATGTCCTAGGCTCCTTCACTTACTGGGTGATCTTTGGGCAAGTTACATAATATCCCGGGTCTCAGGGTCCTCTGCTGCAAAATGGGGAACGTAGTACCTTCCACATAGGATTGAGGATTGAATGAAACCACGTATGTAGAGCACCGAAAACAGTGCCTCACACACAGCAAATGCTCCATATGCGTTAGTTCCCTTCCCTCACTAGTCCTGTACAGGGAGTGTGAACAGAAGGTGGTGGAGAAATGTTCAGGGTGATGCCACAGGGGGTTAAGATGTTGAGCTGGGCGCGGTGGCTCAGGCCTGTAATCCCAGCACTTTGGGAGGCCGAGGCAGGTGGATCACCTGAGGTCAGGAGTTCAAGACCAGCCTGGTGGTGAATCCCCACCTCGACTAAAAATACAAAAATTAGCCGGGCGCGATGGTGCACGCCTATAATCCCAGCCACTCGGGAGGCTAAGGCAGGAGAATTGCTTGAACCCGGGACGTGGAGGCTGCAGTGAGCCGAGATTGCTCTGGAGTCCACTGTACTCCAGCCTGGGCAACAAGAGTGAAACTCTGCCAAAAAAAGAAAAAAAAGAAAAAGAAAAAGATGTTAGTACCTGGACACTACACCATTTGCAGCTCAGTTCAGCATGTTGGACCAACTGAAGTATAATTGCCCAGTCCTTGTCCTTAACTCACCTGGAATTTCTTCATTTATTCATTCATGTATTCACTCAATAGGTATTTATTGAGAGTTTACCACGTGCTAGAGACTCTGCTGGGTGCTGGGGATACACTTGCATTGGCAATTAGCAGCCTCCTCCTTATGTTGACAGTCTGGCAATTGCTCAGCCACTATTTGTTTTTTAATTTATGCACAATTCTAACACACTTATTTGGTTTCCCAGACCAGGGGTATGAAAATTGAAAAGCTGGAACGTGGTTTTTGTTTGTAGACTCTTGGAAAGCAGCAAGAAATGAGAGTTGACATTCAATGAGGAAAGTTTCAGTAAAAAATAATGGAAAGACAGCTTAGGCAGAAATGATAAATGTACAGTGTCAAAGGGACTATTTGGAGAAGGAGTGAACCCAGAAGGCTTTGAACCATCACAACACTGCAGCAGGCGAGTGTAGTAGGTGCACACAGAGATGACCCGAGGCACCATGGAGGGGTTCACTGCCGCAAGAGGCATCCTGCTTTAGTGACATGCCCTTCAGAGTGGGTGTCAGGGTCTGTCCGGGGCTCCAGTCCTAGCTCTGATGCTGACTTTGGGACCTTAGGCAAGTCGCCATAACTCTCTGGCATCAGTGTCTCATCCATGAGTTGATAACTCTAGATGTTTACTAAGGTGACATTAAATTATAAAAATCTGTGTCTGAAAATGATACTTGGATAAAAATGACAAGAAAGCACATAAAACATTTTAGAAAAATGTCTAGCTGGCCAGGCATGGTGGCTCACACCTGTAATCCCAGCATTTTGGGAGGCTGAGGAAGGCAGATCACAAGGTCAGGAGTTCAAGACCAGCCTTGCCAGTATGGTGAAACCCCATCTCTACTAAAAGTACAAAAAAAAAAAAAATTTGCCTGGCACGGCAGTGGGTGCCTGTAGTTCCAGCTATTTGGGAGGCTGAGGCAGGAGAATCACTTGAACCTGGGAGGTGGAGGTTGCAGTGAGCTGAGATGGTGCCACTGCACTCCAGCCTGGGTGACAGAGTGAGACTCAGTCTCAAAAAAAAAAAAAAGAGAAAGAAAAGAAAGAAAGAAAGAAAAATATCTAGCTAAAATAAATCAAAGGACTTTTAGGTATTCAGAAAAGCGACTTGGAAAAATGCTGGAGGTTGAGGCATGAGAATTGCTCGAGCCCAGGAGGCAGAGGTTGCAGTGAGCTGAGATGGTGCCACTGCACTCCAGCCTGGGTGACAGAGTGAGACTCAGTCTCAAAAAAAAAAAAAAGAGAAAGAAAAGAAAGAAAGAAAGAAAAATATCTAGCTAAAATAAATCAAAGGACTTTTAGGTATTCAGAAAAGCGACTTGGAAAAGTTACTTGGAAAGAAGCATCCATGCCTTGATGGTCTTTCATAGCGAAATTCCCCCTGTAGC
The DNA here is from genome assembly GCF_000951045.1 of Mandrillus leucophaeus. Taxonomy (NCBI): domain Eukaryota; kingdom Metazoa; phylum Chordata; class Mammalia; order Primates; family Cercopithecidae; genus Mandrillus; species Mandrillus leucophaeus. Next base: position 1,291,036 of record NW_012101909.1, read on the forward strand.
TCCCCTCATGCCTCCTGGCAGTGACCGACCTAAAGGAGGAAGGATTGGGGTTGCAGCATCGGGCATTAGCTCTCACATCATTGTAATCATGATTTCACTAGGGAGTAGTTGACTGATGCCAAACTTACTCTCCCAAAGCCCCTATACCTGTGGTGACAGAATAGGCAGACAGCTCCAGGGAGACAGAAACAGAGCTGGGGAGCCTACACCAGGAGAAGCTGCAATTGGATAGGGGCAGAAACAGAAACCTTGGTTTCACCACAGCTGACCAAAGATTTCCACCAGTTTCTTGGTAAGGAAGAAAGCAAAGCAGGAATTTGCACGGGAACCTCTCTGTAGATCTTTTGTGGGCGTTCTCACACACTTCTGTTAACTAGAGAGAAAGCTGCTTGTCGGTTTCATGGCGGAGCACGGGTCTGTGGAGGTTTTACTAATGCCTGGAATTAAAGACCCTCTCCAGGGTGTCACAGACGGGAAAGTGAGTCCTGTGGTAGTCGTGGTGGAATAATGGCCAGAGGGGGTACCCTTACAGAATGGCACTTTAACAAGAATTAGGTCTGCTGGGGTGGGCTTTATGTGACATGGATTTTGAGGGGATAAGAGAAGGATGGAGCCAAGGGGGCCAGTCACTGTAGGAAGACCACGCCTCCAGGAGGGACAGCGTTGTGGCCCTCAGAGCTGGAGTCCCTCAGACGTCTGTTGTGCCCCTGCCCCCACCACATGGCTGACATTACCAGCTGACAAGTGGCCAATCTGAGGAGCCCAACAATCTGGGAGGGGCTACCCTCCTTGAGGGCACCTGGGCATGCTAACGGGTGCTCCCAGAGAGTGGCTCCGGGGGTGGAACTTCCAGCATTGTGGCACCTGGAGGGCCAGGAGAGGGCATTTTGGGGGCAAGGAGAGACACTGCCGTTGGCTGTCGACCTCACCCGTAGGTATGTAGGTGGAGCTGAGGCTTTTTGCAGCTCAGCCCTTCCCCTCCCACCCCTCGGTTTGCTCCCTACAAATCTTTCTCTGGGCTTGCAGGTTGTCAACACAGGTTATCAGCAGAGAAAGGGCAAGAATGGGGTGGAGATCAGAGAGCAGAGGAGGGAGAGGAAGCAGAAATTCCAACCGTCAGCACAAACCAGACCCTGAAGGTTCCCGGGAAGGGGTGAGGTGTGAGTCGTCAGTGAAAGGCCAGCTGGTCTCCATCTGCCTCAGGGTTATTTGGCTTCCCCTTTAACCCATGCCTCTGCCGCAGGCTGACTGTGGCGTGGGTGTGGCCCTGCTTACCTGAGCTGATGGAGAGGCAGGGCCACAGGCTGACCCTGCCGTGGGGCCTGTGCCTACCCCAGGGTGCTGCTCTTCAGAGGCCCGATATAGCCTGTCCCTGCTGGTGCCCCCACCCCCTGCCCAGCCTCCATAGTGGGCCCTGCTCCTTCACTCCTCCCCTTCCCGCCCTAGATAGGACATCCTGAGTCCAAGCAAACTGCTCACAACAACTACTGGGAGAGAAGCGCCCCAGCTCGTTAAAGCCCCCCGTTTCCTCCCGGGCTGTGACACCAGCCCATCTCCTCTGGTTCCGACCTTTCCCTGCGTCCCGAATGAACACCCCTGCATCTTTAGGTGACCGTTGCTATTTGTCTTGCCATTTGGGTTTGTTTTTCTGCAGCAGTTCAGAACTAGTGAAGTAAATCGCTCTCCACGCCAGGCTTCGCCCAGGCTCCCTGCCCACTGCAGGAGGGTGTGGGCGAAGTGGACACCCACTCAGAAGCCTCTGGTTCCCGTTTAGGCTCCAGCAGTCACTGAAACCCCAATGAGCCTCACTTGCAAGGCTGTGCTGAAGAGTAAATGAACTGTTTGTCACAGGCCTGGCACAAGGGGTCCTGAAGATGACAGCGGTTGTGGTTGTGACACCTGCCTGTCACAGGCTTGAGGACCACCTGAGGCCTTGTCCAAGCTTACCTGGGTGGTTGGAGCTCCCAGGCCAGTGTTATTCCCGCTGCCCCACGTTCCCTGGCATCTCCAGCCGCTTAAAAGCAGATATGGGGGGAGATGAGGGAGGACAAGGGAGGCTATGTGGGGAGCCCCTGGGAGATTAGGGGCTGCTGGGCACTGGGTGTCGAGTACGGGAGTCTCCTGCCTGCAGGGCAGGACATGGAAAGTGGAAGGGGCCTTTCTGGGACGAATGCTTCTCACTTTTCTCTCACCAAGGGGCTGTTCTGGGCCAGGGAAGGGACCATGACTTGCGGGCCCGCGTTGGCACGGGCGTCTGCTCACAGAGCCTCTGGTGCACGCACGGTGGTGGGGCAGAGCCTGCTCCTCGGGCCTCCTGCCCACGCCGTGGCCTGGACCTCTTCTGGCTGAGCCACGAGGAGAGGCTCCCAGGAGAAGAGCAGCCAGAGGAGCGGCAGGAAGTGGGGGCCCGGACCGTCCTGGTTCTCACTGTGAAGCAGCTGCTGTTTGTAAAGAAAACGACTTTCTGCAGCTGAGTTGGCTCACGTGAGTGTCTTGGCTGCACTCAGTAATCTCAACAGAGCAGGTGTGCGGTTTGGCGTTTGTTTTTGAACATGTGACTCCACAGCCCGTGCTTCCTCTAAATCCTTTGTCTCTTGCTGATTCATAGCAGCTGACCCGTAGCAGGAGAAAAAAAAAAACTCCCTAAAATCCCCAAAGCCTCGGCTCTCTTGTAACAGTGTGACTTTGGCAAGGTTTCATGGCCATTTATCGAGCAGCCACTGAGGGCCAGGAGCTGTGCCGGGGGCCTTTGATGTAGTGTCTAATGAACCTCCCCAGCACCTCTTCAAGGTGGCAGGGACCCCAGTTTACAGGGACTCAAGAAAGGTAGGCAGCCTGCCCAAGGCCGTGCAGCCAGTAAAAAGCAGAGGCGAGCTTCAGACCTTCCCTGCTGCCAACATCTACACCCTCAACCCCTCTCCCATCAGCCACTCAGGTCTGACCACTGTCTCAGTGGGACCCAACCCTAAATCATCCCCAAAAGATGGCTAAGTTAGGTCAACTTGGGAAAAGATAGCTCCTTCCCTGTCAGTGCCCACCAAGAGTCCATGGCTGTGTGGGGTGGGGTAGTGGGGGGCCCAGCCAAAAGCCCCACACACCTGGGTTCAAATCCCAGCTCCACCCCTGCCACTTGCCAAGCCTCTCTGGGCCCCATGTTCTTCATCTGTGAAAAAGGAATGTTTCGTAGGGAAGAGTTCCTTTCTCTGCTGGGCGCAGTGGCTCACGCCTGTAATCTCAGCACTTTGGGAGGCCAAGGCGGGCTGATCACTTGAGGTCAGAAATTCGAGACCAGGCTGGACAACACGGCGAAATTCTGTCTCTACTAAAAGTGTAAAAAATTAGCCAGGCGTGGTGGCACACACTTGTAATCCCAGCTACTTGGGAGGCTGAGGCACAAGAATCACTTGAGCCTGGGAGGCAGAGTTTGCAACGAGCTGAGATTGCGCCACTGCACTGCAGCCTGGGTGACAGTGAGACTCTGTCTCCAAAACAAACAAACAAAGTTCCTTTCTCATAGGGTTATGAGGCTTACGTGAGTTACTAAAGTGCCCAGCACGTGGTGAGAGCTGTGCAGAGGTTTGCTGTTACTGCCCAAACCAGCCCCGAGCTGGACTCCAGTCTGAGTGCAACGCTGGAGGAGAGGGCAAAGGGGTCTAAGGTATGGGAGTTTATCATCCAGTTGTGGAGCCAGGACCCCATACAGGCAATGTTGACTTACAGCTCTGGACACCATGATGTCAGCGTGTGGCCCGTGATGGCCGAGCATACAGTGGCATGGATGCTGAGTCCTAGGATGGGGATGGGGGAAGGACTGGGATCTGGAGAGAGGGGCTCTGAGGATTGCCTTTACCATTAATCCCAGGTGCCCTCAACTGCATCGAGCATGAGAATCACCCAAGAAGGTGGTGAAAATTCAGATTCCTGGCCTTGCTGCCTGATACTCTGATTCTGCAGGTCTGAGGTGGAGCCAAAGAACCTGCATTTTAGCAACTGCCCTCCCCTAACCCCGGGGATTCTGACGCAGATGGCCCCTGTGCCCTTTGAAACACTGTTCCCAGGATACCAAGTCACTGAGCTAAGTAACTGATGACATTGTTGCTTAAACCTGCCAGAGTTCCCACTCACCCATTGGGATTCCTGCTGGGAGGGCCTCTATCCCTCAATATATCCCCCACATGAAATCACCCCCTCCCATGCACCAGCACCATCCCCAAATGCCCCTGTGCTCCCCTCCCTTCTTCCTCAGGCTGTGCCCATCAAAACACACGGCACTTGGGTGACAGCAGCACATGAAGCTTGTTCAGAGCCTGTCATGTCCTCTCTGTACCTAGCCTATTGTCCTCTGGATCCTCGAAGGAATGAGTGGGGCAAGTGGCCTCTATATAGGCGGCCACCCTGAGGCCAGAGACATGGGGTGCCTGCCTCAAGTCACCTGAAATCCGAGACACAGCACTGATTTGAACGTCTGGCTTCTGGCACCACAGGCCCCAAGCTCAGCTCTTCCTCCTCTACAGGCCTGGAGGCCCTGTGCACACGCACTTCCCACTTTCCAGGGGAGACTGTACCTAAGACGCCGTCAGCATCTATTCTGTCCCGAGCATGGGCCAGAGAGAGTAGCAGACACTCACCTGTCGGGAGGACACATGCCAAGCAGGCCAGCAGCCGGATGGAGCTTTCCATGCTGTGAGCATCTGAACATCCCAGGTCAGACCCACTCTTGGCCCCCTCCCCAGTGAGGGCCCTCCCAGGTGTGGTGGGGGAAAGAAGGGGATGGGCAGGGCGCCCAGATCTGCAGGTCCCTGTGGGCTCTGTGGGAGCTGGAGGAACTGGGGAGAGGCAGCCTGGCAGCCTGATCATTCAAGCCCCGTGGAGTTTAGTCATGTGGAAAACCAAGAGGGGAACCACTGAGATGATTTTCCAGGACAGGAAACAGGAAAGAGGATGGGAAAGAAACAGGGCCATTTCCTGTGACTGCCCTCCCCTCACAGAAAACTGTTGTTATATGCT
>NW_012101909.1:1296457-1302224 GCF_000951045.1 Mandrillus leucophaeus
AGTCTCTTGAACCTGCATCTCCAACTCAGCTGCGAGTCCCCAGAGCCAGACCCATTTCTTCAGCTGCTTGCAGACTTCTCCACCTCAACATGCCCACAGAGCCTGTTACCATACTCTGTCTGCCTTCTCTTGTCCCCAAGCCTCTGGGTCCTGTGATTCACTGGATGGCAGCATTATCCTTCCAGGAAAGCTGAGCCAGAAATGCACAAGTCCCCCTTGACACCATCTCCTCTTCACCACACACAGCCAGTCCCGTGTTCCATTCCTCCTCCTTCCTTCGGCCGTCCCTGCTTTGCCTCAGGCTGTATCCCTTCTCATGAGACACCTTCAACTTCTTGGTCACCCTCTGCAAGCACAGTGACTTTTGAAAACAATGAAATTGGTCATTTCTCTTCCCTACTTAAAACACTTTCATGACGTTTCATTGTTCTCTCTTAAAGTTTCAACTGTCACACCTGTAATCCCAGCACTTTGGGAGGCCGACGTGGGAGGATCACAAGGTCAGGAGATCGAGACCATCCTGGTTAACATGGTGAAACCCCATCTCTACTAAAAATACAAAATATTAGCCAGGCGTGGTGGCGGGCGCCTGTAGTCCCGGCTACTCAGGAGGCTGAGGCAGGATAATGGCATGAAGCCAGGAGGCAGAGCTTGCAGTGAGCTGAGATCACATCACTGCACTCTAGCCTGGGCAACAGAGCGAGACTCTGTCTCAAAAATCAAAAAAAAACTTCCGACTGGAGATTGACACAGGAAGCCCTTCAGGTTCAGGACCCAGGCCAGGGACTGGTCTACTGTCTGTGCCTCCCTCTCCCTCACCTGCCCCCACCCAACCACAGCTCCCAAGCCATCTTTGCACCTGTGGTCTTCCCAACCCTTTCTCATCCTCTGGGTCATCTCCTTCTTAACCCTCAGTCCTCAGTATCATCTCTGCCTGCAATTACATTATGCACTTATTTGTTTTCTTGTTTATTGTTCCTCTCCTCCCCCAGACATAAGGTCCAGGTGCTCAGCACTAGTTGCCATGTGATTCTTACCTAGAGCGCCACTTGGCATCCCATAGGTGCTGGAGAGGTATTTGAAAGAATGCAGGGGCATTTGCTCCCTGTGTGCAGACCTCCTTCCTTGCACGCGCGGTGCTGTGTTACCATCTGTTTGCTGGTCTGCTCCATCGCCTTTCCTACCTACCCTCCTTTTCCTGGGCTGTAATTATGGAGGAGAGAACCGTGTTTCTGATCTGTATCGCAGGACTTTATGCAGACTAGCAATTAGAAAAATCAATTAGATGAATAAAATAAAATAATAAAATAACAAAATAAAAATAATATTCTCAGGAAGATACTTGAAACTCGCTCACGCTCAGTGTAAATGGCCGAGGGTTGCCAGGAGTATGACTCCATTCTCCCAGGGTGATGCAGTGGTCAAGGGTTCACAGTTGTATATTGGGGTTAAGGAAATACAGCTTTACCAATGGAATGCCAAGTGTCATTGAACTGGTGAGAGAGGCAATTTAGGAACAAAGGGTCCCAATTCTTCTAGGAAAGCTCAAGTTGCCTCTTAGATCTTCCAATACCACCTCCGCACTGTGGCTGTCAGAGTGAATCTGCTAAAGTGAAAATCTGATCATGCCCCCCTCACCCTCATCTCAGGTGTCTCCAGAGGTTCCTTAAAACCTCAGTATCAAGCTCAAATTCCTAAATTTGTTGTTAAAGCAACTCCCATCCACCTTCTGTACTGTTCCTTCTGCCTGGAGTACCCCCACTCCCACCCCACTGAATCTCAGTAACTCCTAGCTTGTTGTTCAAAACTCATTCCCATCGTTGCCTCTCCTAGGAAGTCTTCCTTGGAAGCCCAGTCTCATCTGGCTTCCCACCTGTGTGTTTTTCTACAGTTCTCTGTGCAACCTCTACCCCCGGGTATATCCCTTGCCCTAGGATCTTTGATATTTTTGTCTATCTTTTCTCTAGACTTTAGGGAACTTGGGGATGTGGCTGTGACTTTACCTCTCCCTCACCAAGCACAGGGCCAAACCATAGGGGGTACCTAATAACTAGTCCTGGAAAGCATGAATGCATCAGTGAAAGGACACCCCACTTGCAGCCTGATTATATTCTGTCTCGATTTATTTTCTGGTTGTTTCTTGGGCTAATCTGTTTTCTCTGATTGGATTATAAATTCTTCAAGGAGAGATATAGATAATACATATTCTTTTAAAAATCTTTAATTTTTAATTGTTTTTAATTAAAAACATTTTAATTGACACATAATATTTGTTCATATTTATGGGGTACATAGTGATTTTTTTGATATGTACAATGTCTAGTGACCACATCAGGGCTATTAGCATATCCATCATCTTAAACATTTATCATTTCTTTGTGTTGGGAACCTTCAATATCCTTCTTCTAGCTATTTGAAACTATATATGCATATTATTGTTAACTATAGTCATCCTACAGTACTATAGAACACTAGAATTTATTCCTCCTATCTAGCTGTAAATTTGTATCTTTTAACAAATCTCTCTCTATCCTCTCCTTTCCCTACCCTTCCCAAACTCTAGTATCCTCTGTTCTACTTTTTATTTCTATGAGATCAACATTTTTTAGCTTCTGCATATGAGTGAGAACATGCAGTATTTAACTTTTTGTTTCTGGCTTATTTCACTTAATGTCCTCCAGGTCTATCTATGTTGCCACGAATGACAGGATTTCATTCTTTTTTTTAAATGGCTGAATAGTATTACGTTGTGGATACTACATATTCTTTCTCCATTCCTCTGATGTTGGACACCCAGGTTGATTCTATGTCTTGGCTCTTGTGAATAGTGCTGCCAGAAACATGGGAGTGAAGATGTCTTTTTCATATACTGAGTTTCTTTTCTTTGGATAAATGCCCCCTACTGGGATTGCTGAATCATATAGTAGTTCTATTTGTAGTTTTTTTGAGGAACCTCCATATTCTTCTCTATAGTGGCTTCACTATATTTTATTTATTTTTTGTACCTTTGGTAATAGCTATTCTAACAAGGGTGAAATGATATCTCATTGTGGTTTTGATTTGCATTTCCCTCATGATTAGTGATGTCAAGCATTTGTTCATATAGCTGTCGGCCATTTGTATGTCTTCTTTTGAGAAATATCTGTTCAGATCATTTGCCTATTTTAAATTGCATTGTTTGTTTTGTTGCTGTTGAGGTGTTTGAGTTCCTTATATATTCTGGATATTAACCCCTTGTAGAGGATGAAAAGTTTGCAAATATTTACTCCCATTCTACAGGTTGTCTTTTCACTATGCTGATTACTTCCTTTGCTATGCAGAAGGTTTTTAGTTTGATATAATTTCCCTTCTTTATTTTCGCTTTTGTTGCCTGTGTTTTTGAGGTCTTACTCATTAAATCTTTCCCTAGATGTATGCCCTGACGTGTTTCCCGTATGTTTTCTTCTAGTGTTTTATAGCTTCGGGTTTTACATTTAGGTTAGATGTTCTCATATAAAATGCCTTCTCTTTTTTGTCTTAGGCACCCTGTGATAAATTAGTGTATATTCATTCATTAATTTGATTCCTAATCTTACTGATTTTAAAACAATTCCACATATAGCAACTTGGCATAAGGAGGATAAAGCTAGTTTGTTTTAGATATCCTCGGCACTGCCCCACATTGCTGCGTTATAGTGCATGCATGGATTGCTCACAGTGCTGCAGAGAGAGCACAGGAAACACATGTTTACAGGTTCTCAGAAAACATAAAGTCTATTCTCCATAGATACTGCTTAGCTGATAGTCATCAACAGGAAAATTGCTCTCATTCCTTGATGCTTTTTTCTTCACAATGTATTTTCACATCCATGAGTGTGTCCTACCCTTATAATATTTCTGGGAAGTGAGCAAAATAGAAATTATTTATCTGCATTTGACAAATGTATACAATGAAATACTGTGGAAGCGGTCTCTGAACTTTATGAGATGATCCCTGGTTTTCACTGGTTCTTTTCTTGACTCTCATATACCTCATATACGTTGTCCCAGGGGACTACTATTTAGGGACTTGGTAAGGAGTCTTTCCCAAACAGATTCTCAAACAGGTAAGAATATGTGGATCAGGAGCCATTGTGATTTGTATTCCCCATGAGACCGTGCAGTATACAGCCTGCACAAGGGTATGTGACAATCCTGTGTGAATGTTGGGGAAAAGGTAAGGAAGGGTTGGAACATGAAACCAGGATTGTTTCTGGGGAGCTTAAGGGCCTGTCTCAGCCACCTGCCACTTGTAACTAGGTTTGATTTGATGAAGATGAGCCCCCAGCTGGCCCAGGTCAGTGGAACAGGGGCATCAACCTCAGCAGCAGCAGGTGGCCGTGTAGCAGCAAGGAGGAATGGCAGAAGAAGCCTGCAGGAATCTCCATTGGGAGGGTGCAGGGATTTAGGCTGAACTGAATTTCTCATTCCTCAGCACCTGCCAACTCCATGCCGGCCCCCAGCCAGGTAAGGTGATGCTCCAATTCAGTGGGCCCCAGAACCAGGGCCAGCTACAAGGCTTGAGTGGTTAGGAAGCCAGGGAGGTCAAATCAGGTTTCTGCCTAGAGGCTGCCAGAGAGCAGAACATTTCCTAGTACATGACATGGGGAACTTGAGTGAGGTCAGTGGAACACCAGCTTATATCACACTTAGGTTGGGAAGAAGGACAGAATGCTTGGAGTTTTCTAAGTTATTCTCTATTAGAGTCCATGAGGCCATGTCCTCTTACTCATTCTGGATGAAGATAGTCATTCTTCTACATGCCTTCTGTTGTCTGGAAAACCCAGTTATTTTTAGCTTCCCATGCTGTTTTTTTCCTCTACTCTATCCATCACATGGGAAAGGTCATATTGTGTCCTGGCAAGAGCACAGTTTCTGCACCAGATGGGGGTGGAACTGGGTCCCAGCTTTCTCACTAACAACAGGATGACTTTGGGCAAGTACATATTTTATTTCCTGTGCAAAATGAGGATGATAATGGCTTCCTTCTGGTATTGCTACAAGAATGACGGGGTGATATAAAAAGGGATGATGCCCAGTGCCTGGCTCACAGTAAGTCCTCAAGTAATCATCAGGAAAATGCAGCATGATCTTTTTATTTTGGATCCCACCTGTGTGGAATACACGTCGATTCAGGTTCATCCTGAAAACAACATATTTCAGAGAAAACAACATGAGTTCAAGATTTAGACAGGAGATAGTAGTGGAAAATAGATACCTATGAGAGGCTGATTCAAGCATTTTAGAAACATTTGGTGAAATTAACACACCTATCTTCTATTAATTAATGTGCATCCTCTGAGGGCCTGGGCAAGTCTTCATTGTTGGTTTAGTTGTTTTGAGAAGCAACACAATTGCTTTTTAAAATACAATTATATAATTTAGATATCTATATATTCTCTGCATTCCCAATGCTCCCTAAATCCTCACCCCAACTCCTTCTCATGCCCCAGCTGTGTTTCCTTGCTGGCCTTGAACTCCTCAGCTGCTGAACTTTTTTCCTCCTCTGAGGACTTCAAAAATTTCCCTTAAAGGGCCACTTCAGATAAATGAAACAAAGCAAAGAGAGGGAAACATAGCATAAGATATTTCAAATTATTGGAGAGAAGTGGATTATTTAATAATTGGTACTGGGAAAACTATTTGAATAAAAACAAAGCTACATATTCTTCTCAATTCTTAATCCATATTGCAGATGGACAATTACTTAAAGGTAAAAATTGAAACCATAGAAATGCAAGAAGAAAAC
>NW_012101909.1:1302823-1303770 GCF_000951045.1 Mandrillus leucophaeus
AATGGACAATGAAATACCATGTTTCACCTATCAGACTGGCAAACATTTCAAAGATAGGTGAAAACCTTACAAGAGTAGGAAAAGGGACTCTTAACGATACAGGTGAATGTATCAACCAGTCATCTCTTTAGAAACAATTAGGCATAATCAATCAAGGTTGCAAATGTGTGTATCCCCTTACCCAGCAATTCTACTCCAAGGGCTTGATTCTCTAGATGTTCTCACAGAAGTTGACAAAAATATACTTATTAAAATCTTCCTTACAGTATTGTTTTGCTATAGTAGACAACTGTAAACAACCTGTATTATCATTAACAGGGGCTGGTTAAGTATTTAAATACCCATATAATTAGATAATTTGAATCTATAAAAAGATAAGAACATATATGTATGTGCTGATTTAGGGAGATTCTCAAGATAATATTGAATAGAAAAAACAAGGTATAGAAGAGTCTATATAGTGAGATTTTACTTATGTTGAAAGAAAAAGGGGCTATAAGCTTGTGTATGCGTACATACTTTCTAGAAAGACTCAGAAGAAACAATGAAAAGTTGTTGTCTCTGGGGAGGTGTGATAGTTTAAATATTTGTACACAAGTATACTCCTTCCTTCCTTCAAAAGATGGAACTTTATTCTCCTGTGGACTGGCCTTATTGATTCACTTCTAATGAATGGAATATGGCAGAAATGACAGTGTATAACATCTGAAATATATCATAAACATCAATGTGGCTTTCTCCTTGCTCTCTCTTTTGTTACTCTGGGGGAGGCCAGCTGACATGTCATGAGGACATTCAAACAGCACTGTGGAGAGGCCCATGTGCTAAAGAACTGAGCCTTCTCACCAATAGCAGTGAGGGCCTGAGACCACCTGTCAATAGTCACATGAATAAAACAACTTGGAAGCAGATCCTCCAGCTTCAGTCATGCCTTCAGATGATCGCAG
>NW_012101909.1:1304231-1307140 GCF_000951045.1 Mandrillus leucophaeus
CTGATAAATGTACTTAATGGTAATGAAAGAATTGTGAATTCAATGGACAATGAAATACCATGTTTCACCTATCAGACTGGCAAACATTTCAAAGATAGGTGAAAACCTTACAAGAGTAGGAAAAGGGACTCTTAACAATACAGGTGAATGTATCAACCAGTCATCTCTTTAGAAACAATTAGGCATAATCAATCAAGGTTGCAAATGTGTGTATCCCCTTACCTAGCAATTCTACTCCAAGGACTTGATTCTCTAGATGTTCTCACAGAAGTTGGCAAAAATATACATATTAAAATTCCTTACAGTATTGTTTTGCTATAGTAGACAACTGTAAACAACCTGTATTATCATTAGCAGGGACTGGTTAAGTATTTAAATACCCATATACTTAGATAATTTGAATCTATAAAAAGATTAGAACATATATGTATGTGCTGATTTGGGAAGATTCTCAAGATAATATTGAATGGAAAAAACAAGGTATAGAATAGTCTATATAGTGAGATTTTACTTATGTTGAAAGAAAAAGGGGCAATAAGCTTGTGTATGCATACATACTTTCTAGAAAGACTCAGAAGAAACAATGAAAGGTTGTTGTCTCTGGGGAGGTGTGATAGTTTAAATATTTGTACATGAGTATACTCCTTTCTTCCTTCAAAAGATGGAACTTTATTCTCTGGTGGACTGGCCGTATTGATTCACTTCTAATGAATGGAATATGGCAGAAATGACAGTGTGTAACATCTGAAATATATCATAAACATCAATGTGGCTTTCTCCTTGCTCTCTCTTTTGTTACTCTGGGGGAGGCCAGCTGACATGTTCTGAGGACATTCAAACAGCACTGTGGAGAGGCCCATGTGCTAAAGAACTGAGCCTTCTCACCAATAACAGTGAGGGCCTGAGACCACCTGTCAATAGTCACATGAATAAAACAACTTGGAAGCAGATCCTCCAGCTTCAGTCATGCCTTCAGATGATCGCAGCCCTGAAGATGCTAACATCTTAGCTGCAACCTCATGAGAGACCCTGGGCCCAACCACTCAGCTAAGTTGCTCATGAATTACTCACTCACAGAATTATAAAATAAATGTTTGTTGATTTAAGCCATTAAGTTTTAGTGTCCTTGTAATTAGCAGTAAATAACTAATATAGAAGTAGAAGTAGTGGTAGAGAAAAGAAAGGAAAGAAACTTTAAAAAAATTTTCTAAAAAAGGAAAGACAGACATTTTCATTTTCATATTCCTTCATTTTTTAAAACAATTTTTTATTCCCATAGGTTATTGAGGAACAGGTGGTGTTTGGTTACACAAGTAGGCTCTTTAGTCGTGATTTGTGAGATTTTGGTGTACCCATCACCTGAGAAGTATACAGTGCATCCTATTTGCAGCCTTTTGTCCCTCACCTCCTTCCCACCCATTCCCCCTGAGTCCCCAAAGTTCATTGTGTAATTATTATGCATTTGCATCCTCATAGCTTAGCTCTCCCTTATGAGTGAGAACATAAGATGTTTGGTTTTCCATTCCTGAGTTACTTCACTCAGAATAATAGTCTCCAATCTCATCCAGGTTGCTGTGAATGCCATTCATTCATTGCTTTTTATGGCTGAGTAGTATTCCATCATATATATATATATACCACAGTTTGTTTATCCACTCATTGATTGATGGGCGTTTGGATTGGTTCCACGTTTTTGTAATTGCGAATTGTGCTGCTGTAAACATGCGTGTGCAAGTTATCTTTTTCGTATGTTGACTTCTTTTCCTCTGAGTAGATACCCAGCAGTAGGATTGCTGGCTCACATGGTAGTTCTACTTTTAGTTCTTTAAGGAATTACTACACTGTTTTTCGTAGTGCCTGTACTTACATTCCCAATTTGCAGTGTGGAAGTGTTCCCTCTTTGCTGCATCCACGCCAACATCTACTATTTTTTGATTATGGCCATTCTTGCAGGAGTAAGGTGGTATCGCATTGTGGTTTTGATTTGCATTTCCCTGTTCGTTAGTTATGTTGAGCATTTTTTTCATGTTTTTTGGCCATTTGTATCTCTTCTTTTGAGAATTGTCTATTTATGTCCTTAGCCCACTTTTTGATGGGATTGTTTGTTTTTTTCTTGCTGATTTGTTTGAGTTTGTTGTAGATTCTGGATATTAGTTCTTTGTCAGATGTATGGATTGTGAAGATTTTTCTCTCACTCTGTGGGTTATCTGCTTATTCTGCTGACGATTCCTTTTGCTGAAGCTCTTTAGTTTAATTAAGTCCAAGCTGTTTATCTTTTTATGCATTTACTTTTGGGTTCTTGGTCATGAAATCCTTGCCTAAGCCAATGTCTAGATGGGTTTTTCCAATGGTATCTTCTAGAATTTTTATAGTTTCAAGTCTTAGGTTTAAGTCCTTAATCTATCTTGAGTTGATTTTTGTATAAGGTGAGAGATGAGGATCCAGTTTCATTCTACTACACGTGGCTAGGCAGTTATGCCAGCACCATTTGTTGAAAAGGGTGTCCTTTCTCCACTTTATGTTTTTGTTTGCTTTGTCGAGGATCAGTTGGCTGTAAGTATTTGGCTTTATTTCTGGGTTCTCTGTTCTGTTCCATTAGTCTATGTGCCTATTTTTGTGCTAGTACTATGCTGTTTTTGTGACTATGGCCTTATAGAATAGTTTGAAATCAGGTAATGTGATGCTTTTAGGTTTGTTCTTTTTGCTTAGTCTTGCCTTGGCTATGCGAGCTCTTTTATGGTTCTATATGAATTTTAGAATTGCTTTTTCTAATTCTGTGAAGGATGATGATAGTATTTTGATGGGAATTGTGTTGAATTTGTAGATTGCTTTTGGCAGTATGGTCATTTTCACAATATTGATTCTACCCATCCATGAGCATGGGATGTGTTTCCATTTGTTTGTGTCAC
>NW_012101909.1:1307190-1321584 GCF_000951045.1 Mandrillus leucophaeus
GATTCCTTTTGCTGAAGCTCTTTAGTTTAATTAAGTCCAAGCTGTTTATCTTTTTATGCATTTACTTTTGGGTTCTTGGTCATGAAATCCTTGCCTAAGCCAATGTCTAGACGGGTTTTTCCAATGGTATCTTCTAGAATTTTTATAGTTTCAAGTCTTAGGTTTAAGTCCTTAATCTATCTTGAGTTGATTTTTGTATAAGGTGAGAGATGAGGATCCAGTTTCATTCTACTACACGTGGCTAGACAGTTATGCCAGCACCATTTGTTGAAAAGGGTGTCCTTTCTCCACTTTATGTTTTTGTTTGCTTTGTTGAGGATCAATTGGCTGTAAGTATTTGGCTTTATTTCTGGGTTCTCTGTTCTGTTCCATTAGTCTATGTGCCTATTTTTGTGCTAGTACTATGCTGTTTTTGTGACTATGGCCTTGTAGAATAGTTTGAAATCAGGTAATGTGATGCTTCTAGGTTTGTTCTTTTTGCTTAGTCTTGCCTTGGCTATGCGAGCTCTTTTATGGTTCTATATGAATTTTAGAATTGCTTTTTCTAATTCTGTGAAGGATGATGATAGTATTTTGATGGGAATTGTGTTGAATTTGTAGATTGCTTTTGGCAGTATGGTCATTTTCACAATATTGATTCTACCCATCCATGAGCATGGGATGTGTTTCCATTTGTTTGTGTCACCTATGGTTTCTTTCAGCAATGCTTTGTAGTTTTCCTTGTAGAGGTCTTTCACCTCCTTGGTTAGGTAGTTTCGTAAGTATTTTATTTTATTTTTTGAAGCTACTGTGAAAGGGATTGAGTTCTTGATTTGATTCTCAGCTTGGTTGCTGTTGATATATAGAAGAGCTACTAATTTGTATACATTAATTTTGAATCTGGAAACTGCTGAATTCTTTTACCAGCACTAGGAGTTTTCTGGAGGAGTCATTAGGGTTTTCCAGGTAAATAATCATATCATCGGCAAAGTGACAGTTTGACTTCCTCCTTACTGGTTTGGATGTCCTTTGTTTCTTTCTCTTGTCTGACTGCTCTTTCTAGGACTTCTAGCACTATGTTGAAGAGGAGTGGTGAGAGTGGGCATCCTTACCTTGTTCCAGTTCTCAGAGGGAATGCTTTCAACTTTTCTCCATTCAGTATTATATTGGCTGTGGGCTTGTCATAGATGGCCTTTATTACATTGAGGTATGTCCCTTGTATGCCAATACTGCTGAGAGTTTTAATTATAAAGAGATGCCGGATTTTGTCAAATGCTTTTTCTGCATCTATTGAGATGATTGATTTTTGTTTTTAATTCTGTTTATGTGGGGTATCACATTTATTGACTTGCATAAGTTAAACCATCCCTACATCCCTGCTATGAAACCCACTCAATCATGGATCATGGTGGATTATCTTTTTTTTTTTTTCTTTTTTTTTAGACAGAGTCCCACTCTGTCACTTAGGCTGGAGTGCAGTGGCACTATTTCAGCTCACTGCAACCTCCGCCTCCTAGGTTCAAGTGATTCTCCTGCCTCAGCTTCCCGAGTAGCTGGGATTACAGGCGTGCGCCACAATGCCTGGCTAATTTTTGTATTTTTAGTAAAGAAGGGGTTTCGCCATGTTGGCCAGGCTAGTCTCGAACTCCTGACCTCAGGTGTTCTGCCCACCTGGGTCTCCCAAAGTGTTGGGATTACATGCATGAGCTTACCGAGCCCGGCCGGATTATCTTTTTGATATGTTGTTGGCTTTGGTTAGCTAGTATTTTGTTAAAGATTTAAGCATCCATGTTCATTGGGGATACTGGTCTGTAGTTTTCTTTTTTGGTTATATCCTCTCCTGGTTGTGGTATTAGGATGATCCTGGCTTCATAGAATGACTTAGGAAAAGTTCCCTCTTTCTCCATCTTGTGGAATAGTGTCAATAGGATTGGTACCATTTCTTTTTTGAATGTCTGGTAGAATTCTGCTGTGAATCCATCTGGTCCTGGCCTTTTTTTGTTGGTAATTTTTAAATTACCATTTTAATCTCACTGCTTGATATTCATCTGTTCAGAGTATCTAGTTCTTCCTGATTTAAGCTAGGAGAGTTGTATCTTTCTAAGAATATATTCATCTCTTGTAGGTTTTCTAGTTTATGCACATAAAGATGTTCATAGTATCCTTGAATGATCTTTTATATTTCTGTGGTTTCAGTTATCATATCTCCCATTTCATTTCTTATTGAGCTTATTTGGATTTTCTCCTTTTCTTGGTTAATTTTACTAATGGTCTATTAATTTTATTTATCTTTTTAAAGAACCAGGCTTCTGATTCATTTATCTTTTGTATTTTTTTTGGTTTCAATTTCATTTGGTTCTGCTCTAATCTTGGTTATTTCCTTTCTTCTGTTGGGTTTGGGTTTAGTTTGTTCTTGTTTCTCTAACTCCTTGAGGTGTGACCTTAGATTATCTGTTTGTGCTCTTTCAGGCTTTCTGATATAGGCATTTAGACTATGAACTTTCCTCTTAGCACCACCTTTGCTGTATCCCAGAGGTTTTGATAGGTTGTGTCACTATTGTCATTTAGTTCGAAGAATTTTTTAATTTTCATCTTGATTTCATTTCTGACCCAATGATCATTCAGGAACAGGTTATTTAATTTCCATGTATTTGCATGGTTTTGGAGGTTCCTTTTGGAGTTGATTTCCAGTTTTATTCCACTGTGGTCTGAGAGATTGCTTGATATAATTTCCATTTTCTTAACTTTATTGAGGCTCATTTTGTGGCCTATCATATGGTCTATCTTGGAGAAAGTTCCATGTGCTGTTGAATAGAATGTATATCCTGTGGTTGTTAGATGGAATGTTCTGTATATATCTGTTAATTCCATTTGTTCTAGGGTATAGTTTAATTCCATTTCTTTGGTTGTTGTTGACTTTCTGCCTTGATGACCTCTCTAATGCTGTCAGTGTAGTGTTGAAGTCCCCCACTATTATTGTGTTGCTGTCTATCTCACTTTTTAGGTCTATTAGTAATTGTTTTATACATTTGGGAACTCCAGTATTAGATGCATATATGTTTAGGATTGTGATATTTTCCTGTTGGACGAGGCCTTTTATCATTAAATAATGTCCCTGTCTTTTTAAACTGCTGTCGCTTTAAAGTTTGTTTTGTCTGATGTAAGAATAGCTACTCCTGCTCACTTTTGGTGTCAATTTGCATGAAATGTCTTTTTCCACCCCTTTACCTTAAGTTTATGTGAGTCCTTGTGTGTTAGGTGAGTCTCCTGAAAGCAGCAGATAGTGGTTGGTGAATTCTTATCTACTCTGGAATTCTGTGTCTTTTAAGTGGAGCATTTAGGCCATTTACACTCAATGTTAGTATTGACATATGAGGTACCATTCCATTCATCATGCTATTTGTTGCCTATATACCTTGTTTTTTTGTTTTTATTTTTTAAATTGTAGTTTTGTTTTATAGGTCCTGTGATGTTTATGCTTTAAAGAGGTTCTATTTTGATGTGTTTCCAAGATTTGTTTCAAGATTTAGAACTCCTTTTAGCAGTTCTTATAGTGGTGGCTTGGTAATGGCAAATTCTCTCAGCATTTATTTGTTTGAAAAAGACTGCATCTTTTCTTTGCATATGAAGCTTAGTTTCACTGGATACAAAATTGTTGGTTGATAATTGTTTTGTTGGAGGAGGCTGAAGATAGGCCCCCAATCCCTTCTAGCTTGTAGGATTTCTGCTGAGAAACCTGCTGTTAATCTGATAGGTTTTCCTGTATAGGTTACCTGGTGCTTTTGTCTCACAGCTCTTAAGATTATTTGTTTCATCTTAACTTTAGATAACCTGATGACAATGCATAGGTGATGATCTTTTTGTGATGAATTTCCCAGGTGTTCTTTGTGTTTCTTGTATTTGGATGTCTAGATCTTTAGCAAGTCTGGGGAAGTTTTCCTCGATTATTCCCCCAAATAGGTTTTCCAAACTTTCAAATGTCTGTTCTTCCTCAGGAACACTGATTATTCTAGGTTTGATCATTTGACATAATCCCAGACTGCTTGGAGGCTTTGTTCACATTTTCTTATTCTTTTTTCTTTGTCTTTGTTAGATTGGGTTAATTTGAAGACCTTGTCTTCGAACTCTGAATTTCTTTCTTCTACTTCTTCGATTCTATTGCGGAGACTTTCCAGAGCATTTTGCATTTCTATAAGTGTGTCAATTGTTTCCTGAAGTTTCTATTGTTTTTTATTTATGCTATCTATTTCATTGAATATTTCTCCCTTCACTTCTTATATCTTTTTTTGATTTCCTTACATTGGGCTTTGCATTTCCCTGGTGCCTCCCTGATTAGCTTAATAACTAACCTCCGAATTCTTTTTCAGGTAAATCAGGGACGACTTCTTGGTTTGAATCCATTGCTGGTGAGCTAGTGTGATTTTTTGGGGGGTGTTAACCTTGTTTTGCCATATTACCAGAATTGGTTTTCTGGTTCCTTCTCATTTGGGTAGGTTCTGTCAGAGGGAAGGTCTATGACTGAAGGCTGTTGTTCAGATTTTTTTGTCCCACGGGGTGTTCTCTTGATGTAGAACTCTCCCCCTTTTCCTATGGATGTGGCTTCCTGAGAAACGAGCTGTAGTGATTGTTTTCTCTCTTTAGGATTTTGCAACCCAGTAAGTCTACCAGGCTCTGGGCTGGTGTTGGGGGTTTTCTGCACAGAGTCTGGTGATGTGAACCATCTGTGGGTCTCTCAGCCGTGGATACCAGCACCTGTTCTGGTGGAGGTGGCAAGGAGGTGAAATGGACTCTGTGAGGGTTCTTAGCTTTGGTGGTTTAACGTAGTATTTTTGTGCTGGTTGGCCTCCTGCCAGAAGGTGGCGCTTTCCAGAGAGCATCAGCTGCAGTAGTATGGGGAAGAATAGGTGGTGGGCAGGGACCTAGAACTCTCAAGAGTATATGCCCTTTGTCTTCAATTACCAGGGTGGGTAGGGAAGGATTATTGTGTGGGGGCAGGGCTAGGCATGTCTAAGCACAGACTCTTCTTGGGCAGGCCTTGCTGCATCTACTGTGGGGGATGGAGATGAGGCTCCCAGGTCAATGGAGTTATGTTCCTTCAAGGATTATGGCTGTCTTTACTGTGTCATGCAGGTTGTCAGAGAAGTGGGGGAAAGTCAGCAGTCACAGGTCTCACCCAGCTCCCACAAAATCTGAAGGGCTGGTCTCACTTTTACTGTGCCCCCTGCCCCCCAACAGCACTGAGTCTGTTTCCAGGCAACTGGGGGAGCAGGGCTGAGGACTTGCCCCAGGATACCTGCCTCCCAGCTGCTGTAGCAAGTATGTCTTTCCTTCTTCCCCTGCCTATGGAGTCTGCACACCAGATTCATGCCCTCCCCTGACCAGGAAAATTCTCCACCAGTTCAAATTGTTTCAAATTTCAACTGGAGATTTCCTTCTCCCTGTGGCCTTTTCCCAGTGCCTATGGCTGCCCTCCAGAAAGATCTGTGTGAGGCCAGGCAGAAATGGCTTGCTAGGGGACCCAGTGAGCTCACAGGTCTTTCCCCACTGCTTCCTCTTCCTCTGTATTTTGCTCGGCTCTCTAAATTGACTTGGCTCCAGGTAAGGTCAGTCTTCTCCTGTATTCTAGACCTTCAGTTTCCCCAGTTGGTGGGCGAGGGGATGTGTTCAGGGGCAGACAGTGTCCCTTTCCCACTTCTACAGTTTGGGCACTCAGAGTATTTGGTGTGTCTCCCGGGTCCTGCAGGAACAATCTGCTTCCTTCAGAGGGTCCGGGGGTCCCGTGAGGTTTCCTGATTTATTCCTGCAGTCATTCTGGAGCAAAAATTCATGATGCAAGCCTCCACATGTGGCTCTGTCCATCCAAGTCAGAACTGCAATCTAGTCCTGCCTCCCACCCATCATGATCCCCTTATCTTTCTATTCTTTTACACTGTTTTCATTTTTCTGTTATCTGAATATATTAATTTATGGTAAAAATAGTTTTCCTTTATATTCAGCTCTTGAAGTATCTGCTCTTCACTACACCCAAACTAGCTAATTTGGCAAACTAATCCCTGGTAATGGGATACTATTGGACTGATAAATTTTCCCTTCCCAGATAAGTAACTAATAATAACCAATAACTATAGTAGATTTACAATGTGCCCAGACTGGACTAAACTATTTGCTGGTTTAATCCTTACAGCAATTTCAAACAGTGAGTTTATTTTTATTTCCATTTTATAAATGAAAAAGGTAGTTTTAAAAAAGCATTATTCAAGTCATCTATGTTTCCTGAATTTTTATCTTAATTTTTCTATCAAATGCTGAGAGAAGATGCTAAAATCTTCAAAACTCTACAAAAATCTATGGTTATAGAATTGTACATATCTTCCTTTAGTTCTATCAATTTTTGTTTCATGTATTTTAAAGCTCTGTTATTAGGCACATGCACATACAAGACTGTTATGTTTTCCCGATGACATTTGAATCATTGTGAAATATCCCTCTTAATCTTTGGCAATACTTCTGTCTTGAATGATCTGGCTTTTTCTGGCATGGTATTGTATATACTTTTGCATCTATTTGCTTTCAATCTATCTGTATAATTATATTCAAGGTGGGTCCCATTCACAGCATTTCTTTAAATCTTACTTTTGTTTTTAAGCCATTACAATAAGCTCTGCTTTTTCTTCTTTTTTAGCTAATTGGAATTTTTGGCCAATTAATATTTAATATAATTATTATGACGATTATATTTGGATACACCATTTTATTTGTTTTCTTTTTTGCCCCCTCTGATTTTTGTTCTTCTGTTCCTTCTTTCTTGTCTTTTTTTTTTTTTAACAAAAGAAGCTCTTTTTTTAAAAAAAATTTTAGATTTACATAAAAGTTGCAAAAATAGTACAGAGAGTTCCTGTATACCTCTTAACCAGTTTCTGCTGAAGTTAACATCTTACCTTATCATGGTACATTCGTCACAACTAAGAAACCAACATTAGTACAGTACTATGAAGTGTCAGACTTTATTCATTTCCTTGTTTCTTCACAAATAACCTTTTTTTCCTGTTCCAGGAGCCAATCTAGGGTACCATATTGCATTTAGTGCCTTTAAAAATTATTATTTGGACATGTTTTAGAATTCCAGTTTAATTTACATTAATGTTTTTTCTATGTATTATTGTATTTTTTTACCCAGTGCCCGCTGTAAGAATCATGATGTACATTCTTAACTTTTTGTAATCTAATTTGAGTTTACATTGTCCCACTTTGCATAAAATATACTAACCTTGCAATCATGTAGGTCCTCTTATACCTGCCCCCAGCATTTCCTTTGTGTTATGATTGCCATATGACATTTGTATACATTACACATCCTACAATGCAAGGTCATAATTTTTGCCTTGAATAGTGATATATATTGGAAAGGAATTAGACTGGAAAAGCAGTCTTTTCTGTTTGCTAGTTTTGATGTTCTTTGTGTCTTTCTGAAGATCCATATTTTCATTTGATATCATTTATCTTCAGATGAAGAATTTTCTTTAGCATTTCTTATAATAAAGGTCTGCTAGTGATCAATTCTCTTCATTTTCTTTTATTTGGAAAGTCTTTATTCTGCTTTCATATTTGATAGATATTTTGGCCAGATATTAAATTCTGGGATGACAGATCTTTTTTGCTTTCAGTGCTTTGAGAATGTTGGTTCACTGTGTTGGCCTCCATTGTTTCTGATATAATAAGTCAGCAGTCATTTGACTCATTATTCCCTTCTGTGTAATGTGCTGTTTTTCTCTGCATGCTTTTGACACTTTATCATTCATTTGACTCTAATGTGCCTAGACATGGTTTTCTTTTATTTAACTTGATTGGGATTTGCTGAGCTTCTTAGATTTGTAAATTTATGTGTTTTGCCAAATTTGGGGATTTTTGGCCATTATTTATTCAAATAATTTTTTCTACCCCATTTCCTCTGTTCTTCTAGGAGTTCAATTGTATGTATGTTAGACCTTTCAATACCATCCTTCAGGTACTATCATTTTTATCTCTGTCTTTCAGGTTGGATATTTTCTGTCGATATCTCTTGAGATTCACATACTCTTTCATCTGTTTTAAAAAATTTTGTTAAGCCCCATCCAGTTAAATTTTTTAAATTAGATATTGTATTTCTTAATTATAGAATTTCCATTTGATTATATTTTTAGGTGTCTCTATGTGATGATACTTACTATGTTTTAATCATTATAAGCACATTTTCCTTATGTCATTTAGTATAGTAAGAATTGCCATTTTAAAATAAATTTCTACTAATTTCAATATCTGTGTCATCTTGAGCTTGACTTTTGCCTATTTTATTTACTCCTGAGAATGCATCACATTTTCCTGTCTATCAATATGTCAGGAAATTTTGGATTGTACTCTGGACATTGTGAATGTTATATTGTGGAGACTGGATTCAGTTGTATTCTTTCAAAGAGTTTTGAATTTTTTGTTTTAATAAGAAATAAACTTGGTAGGGTTCAAACTGCAAATTCTGTTTTTTTGAGTGGCCCCTCATATGTTTTCTGTTCTTTCACCCTTAGATAGGGTGCTTACAATCTCTCCTGTACATGGGTGGTTGGGGGTCAGGCAAAAATTGGGGCAGACTTTATACATGGAATTTGGGATTTTCTGTCTCTGGCTCTCTCCTTTTGAGGATTCTCCCTCACTTTCTAGCAGCTGGGGTTGCCCTCAAACTCTGTCTGCCAGTTCTTCAGGCAAGAAAGATGGTGAGTTTCCTCTCAGTTTTAGCTGCCCCTCAGAACAGTGACTGCAGCTGACCCTCAGGCCAAAAGTGGTAAAAACAGGAGAATAACCTCATACTAATCCTTTCTTCCAAGTGTTAACTTCCCTCTGGAGCCTGCTTGCTCTTGTATACTCTCCAGGGCCTTCAGATAGATTCTGTCCTATCACAACCCCAGAGTTTATAGTTGTTATTGGCAGGAAGCTCAGTACAGTAAGCATTTACTCAGCCATACCAGAATTGGAACTCGATCCAGATCCTGATTCCTAGCCACTGAGTTGTACTGACTGTCATATAGTAAAATGGCTCTTCTGGCCTCATCACATATTCTATAAAGGATCATTGCTCTGAGAAAAGTCTCAAATGGTAAGTTTTCAGATACGATGTAAGGCTGATAATGTTTTTGGAGATGGGGACTTTCCTCAATGCTTTTCAAATTACAATGCCCAGTCCATCTATAGACAAGCACCCCCGCCACCACCTCCTTTTTTTCCTATAGAGAAAGTAATGACTGTGTACACAAACAGGAGATACTGACTCATGAAGGGCTAAGCTGGCCTTTGTTAGTGACTCACTATGCCTTAAGAAACTGGGGGAAGTGGCCATGTGATCAGGCCACCTACTAATGCTTGGTTCTGACTTGAATAGATTTAGAGCAAATTGACCCTGATTTGGGAAAGGAATAAACTTGATTTACCAGGTCATTAGAAGACATTTTCTGTTCACTTTTATTTACCATCAAGAGAGCATGAGATCTTAGGATGTGATTAGAAATGAGCAAATAAATGCAATTTGAATTAAGTCATTCAGTCCTGCAGAGTGAGGGTGGGGTGAAAGGTGAGGGGAGGCACTAGGACAGAGTGGGGAAAGGTGTTGGGCACAATTGGGCCCTGCTGGGCTTAGTCCCCACCTCCTCCCTTCTCTGGGCACTGGGATGGAGTTGGATGTTTGGAAAGGACCAGAGATTTTGTTTTTTTTGAAATGGAGTCTTGCTCTGTCGCCCAGCGTGGAGTGCAGTGGTGTGGTCTCAGCTCACTGTAATCTCTGCCTCCCAGGTTCAAGAGAATCTCCTGCCTCAGTCACCTGAATAGCTGGAACAACAGGTGCATGCCACCATGCCTGGCTAATTTTTGTATTTTATTAGAGACAGGGTTTGGCCATGTTGGCCAGGCTTGTATTGAACTCCTGACCTCAAATGATCCACCTGCCTCGGCCTCCCAAAGTGCTGGGATTACAGACGTGAGCCCCTGCGCCCAGCCTGGACCTGAGTCATAAAGATCAGTGCCAGCATTTGTTGTAGCTTCAGCCTTCCCTGACTGGAGAGTGTTGGGGACTTGGATTGTTCTGGGGAGTCTCCAAGGAAGGGCCACTCCACCACATCAGTACTCCACCAAGAGAGGATCACAGGGAACGGGAGGCAAGACGGGAGGGGCTGTGGGTAGGAGGGAATGGACACAGCAGGGTAAGGTGCCACAGGCCAAAACCAACCTTGCTGCCCCCTGTCAACCCTTCTGCCATCAGAGCTGATGAGGTAGGACCTAGAGAGCCCTCAGAGAGTGTGATAAAGCTCAGCCCTCCCTAGGGTGGGCACTGCTCCTGCCTTCCAGGAGAGCCCTGAAGGCGGTGGATGCCAAAGCCGTCCCCTGATGGCTGCAGCTGCCATCTGAACTCCCGCCAGTTGACCTTCCTTCCTGTGGACTAAGTGGCTTCAACTGCAGACAGCAAACTTCGGGAGGAGAAATGCACTTTCTTGTACCCCTTCCTCCTGCGAGTGGGACTCTAAGTGATTAAGGGAGTAGGAGAAGGGGAGGAGCAGGGGGATTAAAGGCAGGGAAAGGAATGGAAGGGAGGGAGGGGAATGAATAAAACTGACAGGAATGACAAGAGGATGTGTCATGGAATTGTCACAAATTCTGGGTTGCAGACTGAGCTCAGTGTCATCCCCTTTTCCCTGGCACCACCTCGTCCAAGTTTGGGCAGGTCCTTTTCCTGCTGGTTTCCTGTTTCATAACTGTTGAGTTTTGCTCACCAGCACCCTCCATCAAATGTTTAAAAGCCAGCTACTGGGGAGGCCATGGGAGGAGGATTGCTTGAGCTCAGGAGTTCGAGACCAGCCTGGACAACATAATGAGACCCTGTCTCAAAAAACAAACACAGAGGGCCGGATTTGGTGGTTCACGCCTGTAATCCTAGCACTTTGGGAGGCCGAAGCAGGCAGATCACTTGAGGTCAGGAGTTCAAGAACAGCCTGGCCAACATGGTGAAACCTCGTCTCTACTAAAAATACAAAAATTAGCCAGGTGTGGTAGCATGCACCTGTAATCCCAGCTACTCTGGAGGCTAAGGCATGAGAACTGCTTGAACCCGGGAGGCAGAGGTTGCAGTAAGCTGAGATTACAACACTGCACTCCAGCCTAGGTGACACAGTGAGACTCCGTCTCAAAAAAAAAAAAACAAAAACAAAAACAAAAAAAAACCAAAAAAACCCCCCCATTCAAAAAACAAAGGCCCAAACACAAAACAAAGAAACTTAAGAAAGTAGGAGGAGGATGCTTTGGAGTCTATACACCACCTCTTTTAAAAATGCTCACCTGAATTTCCCGCAAAAACTGTTCCCTCCTTCCAAACAGTTATCAAGACTCTCACCTTCTAAGGGACTTGCCCTAACTGGAGTGCTGGAGCCTGAACTTTCTTTGAACATCATTTGATCTCAGATGCAGCCAGTCCTGTGCACAGCCTGACGGGATGGAATGTTCAGGGTCCCCATGTGATTCCCTGGCTGGCCTAGCTGAGGGACACAGCTCTCCCCAGGCAGAGAAGGCAGCACAGGAGGAAGAAGCTCCAATATCGAGAGTGTGAGGACTGCAAATTCATCAAAAGCTGGCACCTCCAACCACAATGTGCAGTTATGGATCAACAAAACCAGCTTTTGTTTTAATTTTTGACTTTTTTATTTTTAGCTTTTTCCTCCCCAGCCATCATGGTGTTGCATGCCCATTGTAGAAATCTGAGAAAATGATAAAGAGGTTGATGAAAACTGTCTATGAACTTACTACCTACTGTATTTTTCGTCTATTTTTTTCTTTTATACCTGAGATAAAATAGTGTATACTACTTTTTTTTCTTTTTGTGAGAGAGGGTCTTAGTCTGTTGCCCGGGCTAGTCTTGAACTCCTGGCTCAAGGGATCCTCCTGCCTCAGCCTCCTGAGTGGCTGAGATTATAGGTATGCACCACACATTCAGCTGTCCTGTTTATACTACTTTAAAAACTTAACTCCATGTCAATAGAACTTTCCCATGACATTAAAACTCTGTAAGCATCATTTTCAATGGCTGCATGACAACCTGCCAAAAGTATATGCTTATTTTGCTTAACAAATCTGCTTATTTTTTTATATTTGAGTTGTTTCCAACTCTACCTTACTTTTAAGTTATTAGAAGTAAATCTGAAATGAACATTTTGGTGCACAAGTCCTTTAGGATAGACTTCCAGAAGTGTGATGACCAGGACAGGTTTCCCTTAAGCCTAGGAGGCTGAGTCTCAACCTCCATTCCTCTGCCCTGTATGTTCTTAAGCCAGTTACTGTCTTCCACCTCACTATTTCCCCAAAGTTTATATCAACTTACATTCCCACCAGCCCTGGGTGGAAATTCAGGTTATTTTGAGAGGTGATTTGCAAGCTGGAAAAACCCTTCTGTTGCTGTAATCACAAGGAAAGTCACACATCTCCCTGACCTCCCATCACGCCCAGTCTCCTGAGCCTGTCCCCAAAACAATGACACGATTAACGATCACAAGAGAATCAACGAATCTGTAGTAAATTTCAACTTCATTCTGAGTGTTTTGCATGAGTAATCTTTGCATGAGTAATGCAACCCTGACAGATTTCAATATTCCCCGTTTCAGTTGTATAGATGAAGAAGCAGAGGCTCAGAGATAGGAACTTGCCCAAGGGCACACAGGTGGTGAGAGTCAGAGATGTTGGCTGGCTCCTAAGACCTGTGCTCTTGGCACACACTACAGGAGTTTAAAAAAAGAGAGGCGAGGACTTGTGGCTGAATGCTGAGGATCGAATTGCTAAGAGTTTGAGAGTCATTTGCAAGTCAAGGGAGGTGGGACCTGGTGAGGTTTTCCGGATTTTGGTTTCCGTTGTGGTTTTGGCCCTAACATTTGGGTCACCTGCCACATAGATGGAGGCCAACAGGTGGTGGCTCAAGGCTGTGCCGCTGGAAGGACAGGTCTTGTTATGCTTCTGATGTAGGCAGAGACTTTCCAAAACTTCCCAAAATTTCTATCCCAATTACCTGGTCTAGGCTGCAGGGCCCTCAGGACTGGGTTTCCCTGAATTGAGATAGTGTAGCTGCTCTACTGCTCTGAAAAACAAGACACTTTCAACTTAATATCCTTGGATATCTAACTTCCTGCAAACACACATTTAATAGCTGCAAAAATATGATTGTATATATACTCGCCTGTGTACAATTTTCCCCCTTTTATTGTTTTTTTGATTTGCTCTTTATTCCTCCTTTTTTTCCCTTCCTCCTGTAACCGCCCAGTGGTTCCCTTCCTCCTGTGACAGCTGGGCTGTGTCTTGCCTGCTGCCTAGACAGAGCTGACTTATCAAAACAGGGGAATTGCAATAGAGAAAGAGTAATTCACACAGAGAGCAGGCTGTGGAGGAGATCAGAGTTTCATTACTACTCAAATCAATCTCCCCGAACATTTGGGAATCAGAGTTTTTAAGGATAATTTGGTGGGTGGGGGAAGTCCTGTGTGTCGAGAGTGCTGATTGGTTGGGTTGGAGATGAAATCATGGGAAATTGAAGCTATCCTCTTGTACTGAGTCAGCTCCTGGGTGGGGGCCACAAGATGAGACGAGCCAGTTTATTGATCCGGGCGGTAGTACCAGCTAATCCATCAAGTGCAGCGTCTGCAAAATATGTCAGGCACTGACTGATTTTGGGAGCAGTTTAGGGAGGGTCAGAATCTTGCAGCCTCCATCTTCATGACTCCTAAACCATTCTTTCTTTCTTTCTTTCTTTTTTTTTTTAATTATGTTTTAACTTCTAGAATACATGTGTACAACATGCAGTTTTATTACATAGGTATACATGTGCCATGTTGGTTTGCTGCACCCATCAACTCGTCATTTACATTAGGTATTTCTCCTAATGCTATCCCTCCCCCAGTCCCCCACCTCGTGACAAGCCCTGGTGTGTGATGTTCCCCACCTTGTGTCCAAGTGATCTCATTGTTCAATTCCCGCCTATGAGTGAGAACATGCGGTGTTTGGTTTTCTCTCCCTGTGATAGTTTGCTGAGAATGATAGTTTCCAGCTTCATCCATGTCCCTGCAAAGGACATGAACTCAATCTTTTTTATGGCTGCATAATATTCCATGGTGTATATGTGCCACGTTTTCTTAATCCAGTCTATCACTGATGGACACTTGGGTTGGTTCCAAGTCTTTGCTATTGTGAATGGTGCCACAATAAACATACGTGTGCATATATCTTTATAGTAGCAGGATTTATAATCCTTTAGGTATATACCCAGTAATGAGATTGCTAGGTCAAATGGTATTTCTAGTTCTAGATCCTTGAGGAATCACCACACTGTCTTCCACAATGGTTGAACTAGTTTACAGTCCCACCAAC
>NW_012101909.1:1321634-1376667 GCF_000951045.1 Mandrillus leucophaeus
TCCCACCAACAGTGTAAAAGTGTTCCTATTTCTCCACATCCTCTCCAGCACCTGTTGTTTCCTGACTTTTTAATGATTGTCATTATAACTGGCATGAGATGGTATCTCATTGTGGCTAGACCATAATTTCTAATCTTGTAGCTAATTTGTTAGTCCTACAAAGTCAGCCTAGCCCCCAGGCAAGAAGGGGGTTTGTTCTGGGAAAGGGTTGTTACTGTCTTTGTTTTAAACTTTAAATTATAAACTAAGTTCTTCCCAAAGTTAGTTCAGCCTATGCCCAGGAATGAACAAGGACAGTTTGGAGGTGAGAAGCAAGATGGGGTTGGTTAGGTCAGATCTCTTTCACTGTCTCAGCTATAATTCTGCAATGGCAGTTTCACTCCTTTCACGTCATCATCCTGCCCCCAACCTCAGGTAAACCAC
This sequence comes from Mandrillus leucophaeus, assembly GCF_000951045.1. Lineage (NCBI taxonomy): Eukaryota > Metazoa > Chordata > Mammalia > Primates > Cercopithecidae > Mandrillus > Mandrillus leucophaeus. Next base: position 1,322,058 of record NW_012101909.1, read on the forward strand.
GTTTACAACTATTCACTCTGCCATATTTCTTCATGCCATATACATGTGTATATATGTAATATATATGTATACATATAATACAAGCATATATATGTACATATAAACATTTACATATACAGCATTTTGAAGTGATTAACTTATTAAAATGGATCGAGTTATGAACATTTGACTGTGGTTTGGTTTTCTTACTCAATGATGTTTGCTGAAGACTTCTTTAAGCCATTTGTTATGTCTTATTCATTCTTTTAAATAATGGCATAATATTCCATGGTGTGGGTATACCCACATTTATTTAGCTATGTCTCTATTAATGGTAATTTCATTTGTTTTCATTTTCCCCCACTATGAACAATCCTGTAAGAAACACCCTCACACATATATCCTTAAATACTGGCAATTTTATTTTTATAAGATGGATTCCCAGAAGTGTAATTGTTAGGCCAAAGGGCATATACAGTTTTTGTTTTGTTTTTTTGTGTTTGTTTGTTGTTTTGAGATGGAGTCTTGCTCTGTCACCCATGCTAGAGTGCAGTGGCGCAATTTTGGCTCACTGCAACTTCTGCCTCCTGAGTTTAAGCGATTCTCCTGCCTCAGCCTCTCCAGTAGCTGGGATTATAGGTGCCTGCCACCACGCCCTGCTAATTTTTGTATTTTTAGTAGAGATGGGGTTTCACCATGTTGGCCAGGCTGGGCTCAAACTCTTGACCTCAAGTGATCCACTCATCTTGGCCTCCCAAAGTGCTGGGATTACAGGCATGAGCCACTATGCCTGGCCATATAGTTTTAATTTTAGTGAAAGCCCCAGTTGGCTATCTAAAATGATTCTAATATGTCACATTTCCACTATAATAGAGGAAAATACCACCTATTTCTCTACATCCACATCAGCAATAGGAGTTTTAAGTGTTAATTTTCTTTTCTCATCAGAAGGGCATACGATGATGTTTTGTAACTATGTCACATTTATTTCCATGTCTGTGAGTGAATCTGAGCATGTTTGCTGGATTTTTGGGTTTGCTCCTCTATGGGTTTTTAAATAATTTGATTTGTCCCCTTTTCTTTGTGATGATTGTCTTTTTCTTGTCACACTTGTAAGAGCTGTTTGCATGTTTTAAGAACTAACTTTATATCATCTGCATTATAAATATTTTCCTTTGGACAACTGCATTACCAGTTGACCCTTGAATAATATGGGTTTTAACTGCATGGGTCCACTTATATGCAGATTTTTTTTCAATCAAAAGTGGATCAAAAATACAGTACTTATGGGATGCAAAAATTCCATATACAAAGGGCCAACTTTTTATATATGCCACTTCTGCAGGACTGACTTTTGGTATAAGAGGGGGTCCTGAAACCAATCCCCTGCATACACTAAGGGACAATTGTAGTTTGTTTATGGAACCTTTTACTGTACAAAAGTTCTTGTTTTCTTTGTAATTTTTAATGGTCAAAATATGCCCATCTTTTTTTTTTTCTTTCCCATCTGTTTTTTTTTTTTTTTTTTAATAGCTTCCAAGTTCTCAGTCTTGGTTATGAAGGCCTTCTCTGCTATTTCATATATATCATGTCTTAGTCTGCTTGGTTTGTCATTACAAAACACTGTAGACTGGGTGGATTAAACATCAGAAATTTATTTCTCACCATTCTGGAGGCTGGGATGTCCAAGATCAAGGTACTGGCAATTTCAGTTTCTGGTGAGGGCTCTCTTCTTGGTTTTCAGATGGCCACCTTCTTGCTGTGTCCTCACATAGCAGAGACAAAGTAAGAGAGAGAGAAAGAGGGAGAAAGTGAGTGAGGGAATGAGAGAGCTCATGAGTGCTCTGGTGTCTCTTCCTCTTCTTATAAAGACATTAATCTAATCGTGAAGGCCTCACCCTCATAGCCTTATCTGACCCTAATCACCTCCCAAAGGCCCCACCTCCTGCTGCCATTACACTTGGGGTTTGTGCTTTAACATACGAATTTGGAGGTGGTACACAAACACTCAGTCAATAACATATTGTCTACCAGATTCTCCTTGTGAGATTTTTATTTCATTTCTGTAATACAGGAATGAGCACTACTTAAGATAAACAACTCCAAAGCCTCAGTGGCCAGCACAAGAGAGGTTTAGTTTTCAATCAGTCTTATCAGGTGTGGGACAGTCAACCCTGAGCAATGAGTTGGGGACCCAGATCCCTTCCATTTGTGATGGATCTTCAACATGTGACTCCCACAGTCACTGCAGAAGAGGAAGAGGGAGCAAGAGAAAGGACAACTACTCAAGGGACTTTTTTGTGTTCTCTGTTACTTCCTCCTATATTCCATTGCATGGAACCCAGCCCCATGGTCTCAACCAAACTGGAAGAGAGGCTGGGAAATGTCTTTCTCAGTGCTCAGAAAGAGGAAAAGTCAGAAGCTAGCCAGCCTATACTATATTTACTTTTAATAGTCAACATTTTAATTCAAGTGGGGTTAAAAATATATAGTATAAGACATATGTGTTCATTTTTATTTTCTTCCAGATAGTTGCAGCAGCAGCAGCACCACTACCATCATATATTAGCTTATTCTCTTTCTGCTGAATTGAATTACTGCTTTAAATTTTTAAAATTTTTTTATTTTCCACATGAAAGCTTTTAGTTTATTAATCTGCTCATCAAAAATCCACACGATGTCTGCAGATGATGTCACTGTAGCATCTTTACTCCTTTGGCTTTTTGCCAGCACCAATATTGGTCTTTGCAGTGTCCCTGACTTTCTTCATTCTGTTCTTGTGCTTCTTTCGCTGCTTTTGTGAGGTCTTTTTTTTCTCATACAGGCCATGTCTTGCAAGTCTATGTTTGTACCCAGGCTGGCGTGTGGTAGCTATTCACAGGTGTGATCATAGTTCATGCCAGCTTTGATCTCCCGAGCTCAATCCATCCTCTCACCTTGGCCTCTCCAATATCTGGGACTATAGGTATGTCTCATGCTCTCGACTTCCAGTGTGTTCTTAACCTACTGGATTGCATTTTTAAAATCTTTCTAGCCTGTGTGGAATTCTCTTCCTTTCCCACTGGCTCATACGTATCTTTTAAAAATCCAACATTTATTTATTTATTTATTTATTTATTTATTTGAGACAGGGTCTCGTTCTACCACCCAGGCTGGAGTGCAATGGTGCAATCTCTGCTCACTGCAACCTCCGCCTCCCGGTTTCAAGCGATTTTCCTGCCTCATCCTCCTGAGTAGCAGGGATTACAGGTGTGCACCACCACGCCTGGCGAATTTTTGTATTTTTAGTAGAGAAGGGGTTTCACCATGTTGGTCAGGCTGTTCTCAAACTCCTGACCTCATGATCTGCCAGCCTCGGCCTCCCAAAGTGCTGGGATTACAGGCGTGAGCCACCGTGCCTGGCAACATTTTTAGTTGTGCTGTATGGAAGGTCTTTTGCTGAGCATCTTGCCAGCTACATGATTGGAAAATCTGACCTGCCATCATGTAGCATATTTTTATGTGCTGCTTATTTTTATGTGGCCAACTTTTGTTCAGTTTCTCTCAGTGTAGCATCCTCTGCTACACACTGTGGGACACAAAAATAAATAAACGTTGGTCCTCTCTCTCAGGGAAACTTATGCTCTAACAAGGAGATGCAAGAAGAGATGGGGTTTGAAGGCCTTGCTGAGTGCAAGAAACTCTGTTCTGAACTGTGTCAGCAAGTTGAGGTGCGGATGGGCTGCCCTTCAGGAACTACCTCCAGGCAGTTCTCAGCCTGAGGGAGTTTTTTCTTCATCTGAATTGAAATCTCCTCCCCCCAGTCTCAGCTCTGCCCTTAGGAACTCTGCCGAAGCAATCCAGCCCTGCAGATTTTGAAGACACACATAGTTCGCCTGTGGTGTTTTGTTTTGTTTTCAGCTGTCTCTTAGTCTCATCTCTATTTGGGAGAATTCCCCAGTTTGTGCGACTTAGTGGGAGGTGTCCCTTCCCAATATGGCATCTGCAAAGGGCCAGCTTCTCTCTGTGCCTTTGGCAGCTTAGTGTGGGTTCATGACTAAGTCTGGGCTGTTGGAGGATCCCACCTGGACTCTGAACCTAGAAGGAAAATGCAATTTGCAGGGACAAGTTATAGGTTACTGATCATTAAAGGTAGAGACAAGAGTCCAGAGACAGTGGCGGCAACAGTCCAGTGGAACCAACAGTGCCAGCAGCGCCCTCCCAACTAGGCTGCCCCTCGTGGCTATACCGGTTGTATGACTTTCTGCCCAGCCTCCCTGGTTTGCCTTCCAAGCCTAGTTCTCCAGCATTCCAGTCATTTCTATGATCTACTAATATGTTTTTTTTTTTTTTTTTTTTTTTGATACAGGGTCTCACTCTGTTGCCCAGGCTGGAGTGCAATGGCATGATATCACCTCACTGCGACCTCTGCCTCCTGGGTTCAAGTGATTCTCCTGCCTCAGCCTCCTGAGTAGCCAGGATTACAAGGCACCCACCATCATGCCTGGCTAATTTTTGTATTTTTAGTACAGATGGGGTTTCACCATGTTAGCCAGGCTGGTCTCAAACTCCTGGCCTCAAGTGATCTGCCTGCCTCGGTCTTGCAAAGTGCTGGGATTACAGGCATGAGCCACCGCACCTGGCTGATCTACCAATATGTTCTTTTTTTGCCTAAGTTAGCCAGAGTTGATTTTTATTATTGGCAAGAGCTACAACTGGTACAAAAGCTCATACGCCCTGTATCACTCCCTCTTTCCATTATAATACCAAATATTGCTGCCGTGACCTCTGCCCTTCTGTGAGGGTTGCCAGCCATTAGAATGTTCTCAGATATCAAAGGAGCTCACTCCATCGTAGGGTAGACAGTAGAGGCTTGTCCAGGGCCTTACCTAAGGCCAGCACTGCCCCTCTACTAACTGTTCCTGGGGGCACATATGCAACCAATTCCATGGAAGGTATACAAAGACCTTGTTGTACCTTATTTAAGTACAATAAACAGTTACTACCATTAATCCAAATTTGCTTCCATTGAGAAGGAAAAAAGATTTGCATGGAAGCGTCTGGGTGCTCAGGCCTATGTTGGGGATTTTTCAGAGGATCTTTCAAAACACTCCTTGTCCCCTTTAAATAAATGTATGTTTCCTTTTCACATATGTCCTATTTTCCATAATTTACCAAATATTACAGTTGATAAATCTGATGATGCTTAAGACATTTATTTTAAAATGATAGGGTGCAAAATAGTTGAGCCTGGAGACAAACTGAGAGTACCTAGGGGCTCTCTGGTTCTTTCTCCTGAGTATGGATATTAGTCCCAGTACATGGCCAAAGGGAGGGGCCTGGCTAATTGTGGAACCCACATTCTAGGCAATAGTGATTGGTTCTAACTGTGAAAACTGAAGTATGGTCAGACCCCTTTCCTGGGATTGGTCTAGAGACACTGGAAGAGAGAAATTCTTTCTCTCCTGGGTTTGCTGGGCTGCAGGTGGTCATCTTCCCACCCTGAAGATGGAAGCCTAGGGAGACAAGCAGAGATAAGAAAGATTGAGAGAAAGCAAATGGGAAAGAAAAGACAAAACAGTACAATAGTGACATAGGAAGATGGAGAGAGACATCTTCCTAGATGTGTCCTAGGCAGTGTCCTAACTGCACCGAGACTCACCGAGGCTCTTTCTGGCCAGGAGCCCACATCCTGCAGTTCTTCTGATTCAGAGAGTGACACCAATCACTCTTCTTTCCAGAACCCCCTCCCTCCTCTCTGTGAGCTGATAGCAGTTGGGTTTATGTTACTTGCATCCAAGAGTCCTCATTAAAATCCATATTAGACTGGAATTCATGGTGGTGTCTATTGGGACCTTTCCAACTTGAGGACAGTTTCCTGTGGTGGAGACAAGGTGTTCAGAGAGAGATGTTGCTGAGTTCGGATTTCTCTTTGTCAGTCCTCAACATTGGAGCCTGCTTTTCAGGCCACAGGCCTTCCTCTTCCTTGATTTTCTGCTCTGAGCACAACTTTACTGGCCTCTCTGGGGTCTTTAGCAGTTTTCATAAGTCCTGTTCACTCTGGACTTTGTATATGTCTATGCTATTCTTAGAATTTTCTATCTAAACTTTCAAAGCTCTTTCATTTTATGGATTTGTTCATGTATTATTAATTTTGAAGCATACATATATATGTAATCATAAAAGCAATCTCTGTTTATTATTAACAACAACAAAAACTCATGAAAATCCAGAAATGACCAAAAGATGGCTGGTCCTGGTAGTGTGTGCCTTGTAGTCCTAGCTACTTGGGAGGCCAAGGCAGGAGGATTGCTTGAGCCCAGGAATTTGAGGCTGCAGTGAGCTATGACCATGTCACTGCACTCCAGGATGGTGATAGAGCCAGATTCTGTCTCTAAATAAAGATAAAAATAAATGAACAAAGAGAAAAATGTAAAATAATAATATAATCTCTACACTCAAAGGAAAATATTGTTAATATTTTTATATGTAGTTTTCTCTTTTTTTTAAATACATATCTGGTCTATGGTATTTTAAAATCCACTTCCAGGCTGGATATAGTGGCTCACGCCTGTAATCCCAGCACTTTGGGAGGCTGACTCACTTGAGGTCAGGAGTTCGAGACCAGCCTGGCCAATATGGTAAAACCCCTGTCTCTACTAAAATTACAAAAATTAACTAGGCATCATGGCACATCCCTATAATCCCAGCTACTTGGGAGGCTGAGGCAAGGAAATCGCTTGAACCCGGGAGGCAGAGGTTGCAATGAGCTGAGAACGTGCCACTGCACTCCAGCCTGGGCGACAGAGTGGGACTCTATCTCAAATAAATAAATAAATAAAATCTACTTTCAACAGTAGGTGAGAAATCACTGCCTCCCAAGGATGTCACTTTCATGGCTCTGGTTGGTTCTTTCTTTTTACTCAGATATAAACACCGAGAAACCATACCACTTCCTCTTGTTATTGCCTCTGTTTTCCAACTTAAATGATAGAGAGGCAAGATAATACCTTATTAGGCACTACAACTTTAGCAGAACTTGACTTCTTGGGGAGGCCCCTTTTCCATCTCTATCTGCCAGCTTGATGCATCTTCATTTACTTTAGGAGGTCTGTTAAGGGAGGAATCCCATGCTTTTGATCTGGCTGTGTATGTGTTTGTGTGTGCATTTCTAGCATGAGTGCATATCTGCTTTTACTTGTACCCTCACTGAAATAACAGCCTTTTCAGGTTAATAGATTTTCATACATGGGCACACTTTTGTGCCCTTTGGTGCTGCTTCCCATTCCTCTAGTTTCGGAGTATTACAGTCTCAGTCTCTGGGGTGGAGCAGGTCTGGATTGAACTACTGTTTTGGGCACTTACTTCCCTGACCCAGAACAAGTTATTTAGCCTCTCAGATCTGATACTGCTCGGATCTGAGGAATGGGAGTAAGATGATCTGAAAGAGTCAGGGTTCCACTTCCATGAAGAAGGCAGTAATACTCAGGAATCTCAGGAATCCAGGGAAGAATTCCCTGAAGTAAGCATTGTCATAAGCACTAAACAAAGTCCCAACCTCTCCTGTGACCCACAGCCTAAAACTCATTTTAGGAAGGATGAACTTTTTCTCTAGAACCAGAGATAGGACAATATAGTCCCTTGGAGCTGTACTAGACTGAGGGGTCAGTGACTGATAGGACATCTTACAGAAGTATTTGGATAAGAGGTAAAGGAACAGGGCTGAGTGAGGAGTAGGAGTGGGGATCATAAGGAATTGGGGTGCAGCAGGCCACAGACAGAGAGTCCTGCCTATGGATGCCCTGGTGGTTTTTTAATCCTTTGCTGTCTCCTGAACACACTGTTTACTGAGACAGATGCCTTGAGGTATGGGCTTGCCCATGTTCACATTTGCTGTCCTGAGCATTCTTTGTACACAATAAAATGGATGGTATTAAGGTCTTGGAAGCAATTAGATTTCAAGGAACCATCTCCTATCAGGATATGCATTAACAACCTTCAGTGGATCTGGGCCCACAGGGCACCTATTATTTACCTGAAAGAGCCCCCCAGAAGAGGGTGGGACCTTAAGTTTCGTCTTGGAAACATACTGGCACCAGGAGGACCACAAACCCCACTCTCCCTCCCTTCCTCCACTTACAAGTGTGGGAGCTGGGAGGTTGGGCTATGCGGCTGGAAGTCCCCTAAAGCTGTTATGAGTACAAAAGAACACAGTTCCCTGGCACCTGTCATCTGCCTGCTCAGTAAGGGTGAGGGCTGGTACCTTCTCTTGTTCCTGAGACCCAGGTAGCAAAGGGGTTTGTTGAGTATTGAGAGAAACCTGGGTGTAAGAATGTAAATGAATTTAGAAGGATGAATAAGAGGTACTCCCTTCCTTTCTTAAAGACTTGGGATGAGGAACAGATGAGGCAGGGGAAATCAGGAAAATAAGTATTGATGAGGCTGACTGCTTTTCTTATTCTGAGCCAAGTTCTTTGCTGCCAAAGTACTAGGGTAGAATTCAAAGACGAACAGTGTTTATTCATTCATCCAGCAAATAACTACCCACCAGGCAGCCACTGATGTGTGTTGGGATACACAGTCTCTGTTCTCAAGGAACTCATTGCTTATGTATACCTCTGCATTTGTATACCATTCCCTCTGCCTGGCCTTCTTTCCATGTATTCCAGGGTTTCTCAACTTGGACACCATTGGGACACTTTGGGCTGGATAAAGCTTTGTTGTGGGGAACTTTTCTGCACATTGTAGGACTTTAAGCAGCATCACTGGCTTCTGCCCACTAAATGCTACCCCCCATCCCAGGTTGTGACATCCAAAAATGTTTCTAGACATTGCCAAATGTCCCCTGGGGGCCAATGGAACCACTGATCCAATTTGAGTTTATCCAACCTTCATGACCTCATTTAAGTCCCACCTCTTCCATGAAGCTTGCTTTGGTTAATTCTGGTCATGCTAATTTCTCCTTTCTTTGGTCTCCTGTACCAATTATTGCTTCTGCTTTCCAGTTTACCATGTAATAATCCACTCCCTTCTTTTGATCACTGTTTGGAAGGAAACAACCTTGAAAATGGTCCTAGAGATGTAGATTTCATTCAGCACCATGGCAAACCTGTTACATCTCCTAGAATAAGTTACTTCCATTCTGCCATGGAGACCCCAGTTTTCTCAGCTGTCAAATCAATGGCAGTGCTACTCAGAAATTTTCAGCCACAAATCATCAAAGATATGGAGGGGCCAATTGCACAGGTTTCTTAAAATGAAGCAGATTTTATGTTGTACACATTGAGTCTCTGTATGGTGTTGGGATGGTATCATGGCCAACACCTGTCCAAAACCACTAGATCATCTTAAAGGCTTTTCTAGCATTTGATCATGATCATGAGATTTCATTTGTATTAAATTTTACCTCTTAATTAGGCTGTGAATGCCTTCAGTGCCTGCTACCTCGGTGATTTACATAGTGCCACCTAGCTCAGTGCTGGCTTTACAAGAAGTTTGGTTAATATTTGCTGTTTGATCAAGTTTTTAATCCTAAAGCCAAAGATGATTTTCAGGTGCTGGGTCCTGACATTAGGAATCTCCCTGCGTCAGTTAGGAGTGTTTTTATTTGCAAATTATAGAAAGCCTACCCACAGTAGCTTGAAACAAGAGTGGTTTCTTTTTCTCACATAAGAGAAAAGCAATGTTAGGGCTGGTGTCTTGGAGATTTTCTGGGCCTTTCCCTCCTGCATGTCTCCTCATGGTCATGAAAAGGCTGCTTTAACTCTAAGTGTCACATCTGCATTCAAGTCTAGGATCAATACCAGGATTAGTGCCAGCCCCATCTGTCTCTTATTAGCAAAGCTAAAACTTTCCCAGAACTTTCCTGCCAAACTTCTGATTACATCTCATTGGCCAGAACTGTATCACATGACCACTCTATGATACAGGGATATTGGGAGAGTGAATATTTAGCTACTGCAGCCTCTCTAATGGAAAGAAGTAAAGGTAAAGGAGGTAGAGGATGGGTACTATGCTGCCCAATCAGCAGGGTCTGCCGTCATCCCTATTCACAAGCTCCAACACCTATAGCCCTGACCACAGCAGAGGGCAATGCACCTTGACTGCTGTTTGTCTCAGCAGTGCAGCCTTGATTCCCTGAACTTAGCCACTGCCCCGGCATGGCTCCAGGCAGTTCTCTGAGAGCAGGGACAATGGTTCAGTGCTCCTAGAGTAGGGGTTAATCCATCTGTGGTTTAGGTTTCTCTTTTCTCTTGGCAGAGTTTGCAGTTGGAATCAAAGGCCTCCCAACAAGGAAACAACTAAGTTAGTTAAACAATACTGCCTGTTTTTGAAATTCCATGGGTTTAACTGGGATTAGAAGTACCAATTTGAGCATTAGTGCAATAAATTATTTGATCATTTATGCTGGCTGAAGCCAGGGAACCAATAAAAAGAATCTTATTCTGTTCTTATCTCTCTACTGAGCCCTGCAACAGCCCCCTCAAATTATCATACACACCATTTTCTGATTCATTTATCTGCTTATGTCCCCCTATTCTTTTTTTTTTTTTTCTCTTTTGAGGCAGAGTCTCCCTCTGTCGCCCAGGCTGGAGTGCAGTGGTATGATCTGAGCTCACTGCAAGCTCTGCCTCCCAGGTTTACGCCATTCTCCTGCCTCAGCCTCCCGAGTAGCTGGGACTATAGGCACCTGCCACCACGCCCCGCTAATTTTTGTTGTTGTTGTTGTTGTATTTTTAGTAGAGACAGGGTTTCACCATGTTAGCCAGGATGGTCTTGATCTCCTGAACTCATGATCTGCCTGCCTCGGCCTCCCAAAGTGCTGGGATGACAGGTGTAAGCCACTGTGCCCGGCCATGTCCCTCTATTCTTAAAAATTGCTGATTCTCATTTCTATCCAAAGTCCATATCAGACTTCTGCTTCTAATAGAGGCAGACTAGCTAATATGGGCCAACCTTCCCTCTGAAAAAAACTAACAAATTCAGAGAAAACATTTAAAAAATTTTCCCTAAAATATCAAAAACTAATAGGATAGTGAGGAAGCAAGCCAAGATCTAGGAGAAGAGGAAGCTCTAGAGGGACAAGCTTGGCATTTAGGGCTACTTTTGCCCAGAGGGCATTGGCTCATCTAAAAAGAAGGCTGAGAGATGAGCCATGTTTTTGAAAACTGTGGGTGGCTAGGTGCCCATAAGTTCGAATCTACTGCTTCCTTTCTTTTTTTTTTTTTTTGAGAGGGAGTCTCGCTCTGTTGCCCAGGCTGGAGTGCAGTGGCCAGATCTCAGCTCACTGCAAGCTCCGCCTCCTGGGTTTACGTCATTCTCCTGCCTCAGCCTCCCGAGTAGCTGGGACTACATGCTTCCTTTCTTTTCCATGGTGGAGACCCTGGTAAACTACTTGGTACTCAGAGTTGGGGCCCCAAAGAGCTGCACTGTCAGACTAAGGTAAACTGGAATTAAACTTCACTAGATTCTAGCCTTAGTCATCTGAGTGGCTCAAAAATTTGAAGCTTTGACTTTGAATTGAAGCAATCTTGGTTGGATTACTAGTGCCCCTAAATGCCTGGCATAGAAACTGAAAATCATGTCCAGAAGAAGATATCATCCTAAGTCTCACATTATTTCTAAAGATACTTTTTCAAATATAATGTTCAACACATAGTAATAAATGACCAAGCAAATAAGGAATGAAGACAACATTCAAAGATCAGCACAAACAAGAAGTAACAGAAAGATATTCATGGTCATTCTTGACAGTGGGATTACCATGCACAGAATCTAAAGCAACATTATAATACACTCAAGAAAACAAAGGCCTGGCCGAGTGTGGTGGCTCACACCTGTAATCCCAGCACTTTGGGAGGCTGAGGTGGGCGGATCAGGAGTTCGAGACTGGCTGAGGTCAGGAGTTCGAGACCAATCTGGTCAGTATGGTGAAACCCGTCTCTACTAAAAATACAAAAATTAGCCAGGTGTGGTGGCGCGTGCCTGTAATCCTGGTTACTCAGGAAGCTGAGGCAGGAGAACCGCTTGAATCTGGGAGGCAAAGGTTGCAGTGATGCGAGATTGTGCCATTGCACTGCAGCCTGGGCAACATAGCGAGACTCCGTCTCAGAAAACAAAAAACAAAAAACAAAAAAAAAAAAAAAAAGGAAAGACCAAACTTGAAATTTGTTGACAAGAATTGGAAATTGGAAGTTATAAAAAGTAATTGTCCACATTTGATAGAGAACCTCCAGAAACACTCTAATTAAAAATATAATAATCAAAATCAACATCTCAATGATGTATTTAGCAGCAAATAAATACAGTTAATGAAATAACTAGGAGAAAGGTCAAAAGCAACTATCCAGACTTAGCTCAGGAAAAAGCATGAAAAATTCAGAAGAGTCACAGACATATGCAGTTTGATCAGAATATATACTAAATATGTGCATATTCAAATGGGGTCCCCAAAGGAGAGAAGAGAGAGAACATTTGAAAAGATAATGTTTGAGAATTCTCCCAAACAGATAAAAGTCCTATGAATCCCAAGCAGCATAAATAAAATGTACTCATACCTAGACATATCATAGTCCAATTTCAAAAGACCAAAATCAAAGAGAAAAAATTTAAAAGCAAAGTGACAATAGACAGAAGCAACAGTTAGAATGGTGGTAAACCAGGTACAGTGGTGCCTGCCTGTAGTCCTAGCTACTCAAGAGGCTGAGGCGGGTGGGAGGATTGCTTGAGGTCAGGAGTTCGAGGCTGCAGTGAGCTATGATTGCACCTGTGACTAGCCATGGCACTCTAACCTGGGCAACACAGTGAGACCCTCATCTCTGAGAGTGAAAAGAATGACAGCAGACTTCTCAAAAATGATAACTCATATAAGAATATAGTAGAACGATATTTTCAATTTGGCCAATCTAGAATTCTACACATAGTAAAAATATTCTCCAGTAATGATGATTTAAAAAAAGTCAGTGAAATAAAAACTGAAAGACGCTGCCACCAAGAGACCTGCACTAAAAGAAATTCTGACAGATATTCTTTGGGTAAAGAGAAAATGATCCCAGATGAAAGCTTGGAGATGAAGGAAAAATTGAAGAGGAATGAAAATGGAAACAACACAGGTAAATATAAATGAATACTGATTATACAAAATGAAAATAATAATGACTAGAGGGGTTTAAAATACTCAAGATCCATGATAACAATAGCAAGTCAGGAGGTGGGTAATGGAGTTAAAGTGTTCTAAGGTCCTTGCATTGTCTGGGAGGAGGGAAAAGTTGAGTTAACATTAATGTTTAATAAATCAACGATGTATGTTGTAATTTCAAGAGTGGCCACTAATAGCAAAATAAAAGTGGGAAAAATCCTCCCAGCAAGCCCACCTTCAGTGGCATATGTAGTGCCACCACCAGTTCTATTTTTGACTTTCACAGGTCCCCTTCACAGCATCTCTGCTATCTGCTACAGCTATTAGACCTATTCACTGCCCCTGTGTAGATTGTTCCAGTCTCTGTTCATTTATTAGTCTGTTCTCTGCTCCTGGGAGGCTTTCTTCTCGTATCTATTCACATCCTTTTCTGTCCAGTCATCATGCAATTTCCACCTCTGCCCCAGTCATGCTTCCCCTAACTACTCTGCCACCCACAGTTCCTCTGTCCACCAAACTCCTAGATCCTTGATGGAATGACTCACTCAAGACTGGATTTATTATACACTTATTATATTGTGGCTATTTGGAGAATATGATTTATTTTTCCTAAAATAGAGGTTCCTTGAGGATACGGATAATGTCTTTAAGAACTTTATCTCTTATGTGTCTATCACTATGCATTGCCAAGAAGACACTTTGTGTTTTATTTGTACTCTGTGTAAATATTTTTTACAGAAATAGGTAACCATGGAAAGCCATTTAATATCTGTGAGTTGTTTTGCAGCCGTTAAAATGATTAAAACAATACCTACTCTAACTCATAAGGTTGATGAGAAGCTGAAATGGGCCAATAGATATGAAATAATTTATATTATGTACTATAAAGAATTACTAATATGTGCTGGGCATGGTGACTAATCCCAGCACTTTGGGAGATTGAGGTGGGTGGATCATTTGAGGTCAGGAGTTCAAGACCAGCCTGACCAACACGGTGAAACCCCATCTCTACTAAAAATATAAAAATTTAGCTGAGCATGGTGGTGGATGCCTGTAATCCCAGCTACTCGGGAGGCTGAGGCAGGGGAATTGCTTGAACCCGGGAGGTGGAGGTTGCAGTGAGCCGAGATCAGGCCATCACACTCCAGTCTGGGTGACAAGAGTGAAACTCCGTCCCAAAAAAAAAAAAAAAAAGAATTACTAACAGTAATAAGCATTGATCAATCATTGGGGTAACATGAAAAGCATTAAATTATCAATGATTAGAGATCAAAAAGAACCAGCAAGCCATTATCTGAGCCCTCAGTTGACAAAAGGATTCAAGTCATCCATTAATTTACTCATGCATTGATTACTGAGGACATACTGTAGTGGCTAACATTGTGTCAGACACTGAATGTGCAGAAGTACAAGTTTCTGCCCACACCTCAGTCTGGTGCGTGACTTGATAAAGGTGGTAAACGGATATAACAGATTCATAAGGTGCTACAGCAACACAGAAGGGAGACACCTGACCTTGGGAGGTGTGAGGTGGCCTTCCTGGAAGAGGTAATCACAAAACAAGTCTTGAAGGACAAATAGGAGATAGTAATGGAAGAAAAAGGCTATGTCAGGAAGAGTAGCATATGTAAGGCTGGGTTTCAAAGAGGAAATCTCTTTAGAGAAAGTTTTATCAGTCTTATGTAGATGAGAAAGACTGTTGCCGTAAGAGACTGGACAGTTACACGAGGACCAGGTCAGTGAGGGCCTTGTATGGCCTCATGAGCCACATTAAAAAGTATCAGCTCTCTTCTCTGCAAGGGACTCGCCAGATCATTTAGTCGTTTGTCACTAAACTAGAGCATGAATCAGAAACACTTGGAAGGCTGTTGAAAGACATTCCTGGGCTCTCTGCTGAGTTTCTGATTCAGTAGATCTAGGACTGGCCTATAGTTTTCATCTCCAACGAGGTCCCAGGTGATGCTGATGTTGCTGGTCTGGGGACCACTTTGAGAACCACTGCTCTAGTCCAGCCTTTTCTTTCAGATAAACCACTGAGCCCTAGAGGTGAAATTCATTAACAAAAGTCGTCAGTTGAAATAGGGTAAACTCACCAAGCAACTAGAGCTGACACCCTCCTTCCCCTAAGCCCCTCACAGTGGAGCTGTCCCTTCCAGAATCATCAGTAGCCTTACCTCCCTCACCTTCAAGAATCCCACCCCTTCAGTGCTCCGCTTTCAGCGTCTGTAAGGGAAGGAAATTGGTTGCACCAACTTATATTAGGATTTACTTTTAAAGAAGGTCCTTAAGAAAGGCAGCGTTTTAACCTGAGGGAGTGCATTTTCAAGAGTGCATTTTTAGGCAGGGAGCGCAGCAGGCGTTTCCCGATATGCCCGTGGGCAAGACCCAATCACGACCCAGAAAGCCTGCTTTGCAGAGGTGACCACCCCAACCCAGGAGAACGGGGCCCGAGGTGCTGCGCCGCCACGGTGACTCAGCCATAAGACCCGCCAGGCGGATAAGTTTGCTGGTCCGAGGCCGCCCCTCCCGCTTCGCACAGCTTCCTTGTACCGCCCCGCCCCGCCGCTGATCCCACGCTGCGAAGCGTGGGCCCAAGCACTGCAGCAGTTGAGTCATAGCTTCATAAGCGACTTTCCTTAGAAGGCTGGGGCTTGGGGTGATGTTAGGGACGGTGGCCTAACGTCCCTTTGCAAGGAACCCAGCTTCCGGCAGCCCAGTGCGCCGCTCTTCTCCTTCCCCTGTTTCTTCCTGCCCAGTTAAGAGTGTCCGGCAAACCCTTCCCGGCTGCCCACAACCCAACAGTTCCGCCCTCCTGAGGGTTCTCAAGCTCAGAGTCTTCCAACCTTCCAAACAAATACAGCATTCTGTCCAGGAGGTATTTCTTAAGGTTGTTGAATTATCCGAGTCTTGAAGCTTGTAGGTCATCCCTGGGTCTGTCTTGTTCTCTGCAGTTTAACACAGGCTTAAAATAGCAACTAATTTTATTAGTTATTCTTCTTAACAGCTGTCTGAACAATGTCATGCCCTGTCTCTTTAATTGATTGAGTGTATTGATCATGGGTCTTCCATCCACATTGTCCTTTATTAGGTATGTGGGGCAATCACACATGGACAGCACACACTTTCTGCACTCCAGGAACTTAAAGATAGTGTTGAGAAAACAAATACCATAGGAAGAGTTAACACACCATTCTCCAGCATTTTAGGTAGGAATGATACACACATGTTACCATCTGTGAATGGTAGAAGAAAGTCACCTGAGCGGGCAGTGGAGGCTTCAGAGAGGAGGTGGGGCTTGAAGTGTACTTTGGTGGGCGAGGTAGCCATTAGTTGGGTGGACAGGAGAAGAGGGGCCTTTCCAGATTGGAAGTGCAGTAGGAGGGAAGTGAGGTGAGGAATGACATGATCAAGGTTGGGGGTGGGAAGACTCACATAGGTGGGAAGTGTATGTTGACATGTGAACCTCCATCTCCAAGAGACACAGGAACCAGATAATTCAACAACCTTAAGAAATGCCTCCTGGGCAGAATGCTGTATTTGTTTGGAAGGTTGGAAGACTCTGAGCTTGAGAACCCTCAGGAGGGCGGAACTGTTGGGTTGTGGGCAGCCGGGAAGGGTTTGCTGGACACTCTTGGCTGAGCAGGAAGAAACGGGGGAAGGAGAAGAGCGGCGCACTGAGCTGCTGGAAGCTGGGTTCCTTGGTATTTTGAGTGACCAGCAGCCTTAGTAATGCAACAAGATGTGACACTCCTCTCCCTATCTGGCCCCACCTGAGACCTAAGACAAAGACCGAGTAACACAATCCCGTGGGCTCTGACTTTTATGCCTCCCTCAAAGCCACTGGGAAATGGTGCATACCCTTGGCAGGCACATGAGGTCCAAACACAGAAACAGGAAGCTGTCTAGGTTTTACAGGCAGCCACCTAATAGAAGAGTGATGTTTGTCTTCTACGGTGATGTTTATGATTAAGAAGACCTGTTTAAACATGGTTAGTGGGTTATTCAAACCCCATTTAGGAAGAGCTAAAGGAAACCTTAGTTTCTATGGGTTCTTAGTTAATAATCAGAGCAGGCCTGGAAGAGAAGGACAGGATATGGTGAGCGGAGGGGAAGAGAGAGAATTTCCTGGGGGAAGACTAAAGTTGATAGGACACTCTGAACATTACTTCATATACTAAGGCTTTATTTATTCTAACAGACCTTTTCTCCTTGAAAAGATAATAAAATCTGTAATATCATCACTTCGAAGGAAAGGAAGCATTAAATCATTTTAGATTCAGAAGGTGGCAAGTTGTAATGAAGACTTACTACTGGGGGAGGCGGTAGGAGTGGGCATCTTCTCACATCTGACGTAAAATTGGTAATCTTTTTCTGGTTTGTGTAGAAGGCTATGAATAGAAGATGGAGAAGAAACACCAGGGAGACTGCTTGGTGTTCAGGCCCTCTCCTCCTAAGTCTCTACACAATTACTGTATTGATTTCTCTCCTTCTAGTCTTCACCTTGGAGATTCTTTAGGGCTACTAAATTCTTCCTTTAATGTGGGGCATGGTGGCTCACACCTGTAATCCCAGCATTTTGGGAAGCTGAGGCAGGCGAATCATTTCAGGTCAGGAGTTTGAGACCAGCCTGGTCAACTAGGTGAAACCCTATCTCTACTAAAAGTACAAAAAATTAGCAGGGCTTAGTGGCACATGCCTGTAATCTCGGCTACTCAGGAGGCTGGGGCAGGAAAATTAATTGAACCCAGGAGGTAGAGGTTGCAGTGAGCCAGTATCATGACACTGTACTCCAGTTTGGGCAGACTCTGCACTCCAGACTCTACTTAAAAAAAAATTCTTCCTTTAAAATGAAACACACTATAATGGGAGGAGAGGAAGGATAATAGAAGGGTAAAGAAGGAAGAAGGCCCACCTGGCAAACATGATGAAACCCTGTCTCTACCAAAGATACAAAAATTAATCTGGTGTGGTGGCACACACCTGTAATCCCAGCTACTCAGGAGGCTGAGATAGGAGGATTGCTTGAACCCAGGAGGTGGAGGTTGCAGTGAGTTGAGATCATGCCATTGCACTCCAGCCTGGGCAACAAAAAAGAAGAAGAAAGAAGAGAGAAGAACAGAAGGATTCTAAGGTGTAGGGCATCTTGAGGGAAGAAGATCTGAGAGAAGATCTTCAGAGGACCTTGGAGAGAACTGGATTTGTGGTAAAGGGCATCAATGAACTGGGAATGCACTACAACAGACTTTGCCTAATGTGTGCTCAAAGATAATCGTGTTAAATGCCAACTATGAGAAATTTGCTTCAGAACTCATGAGGGTTTTTCAGATTTATCTTGCTACTTGAAAAGCTAAGCAAAAACTTAATGACCTAAATCAATAAGCCCGTTGTATTATGTCTAACGGTTTTGTGGGTCAGAAATGAGCGGTGGTTGTGGGGGCTCTGCTAGATGATTCTACTATTCTCTATGGAGTCTATGAAGATCACTCAATGGTACTCTGCTACCATTTAAGGGGAAGAAGTGGAAAAAGTCAACTAATAAACATTCTTTGAGCACCTACTTAGCATGGCACAGGCTCTGCTGTCAGAATGTAGCCATTCCTTCCAACCTGTGTGGCCTTGCAAGAGTGACATAGCCTCTCTGAGTGTCAGTTTAGTAGGGAAACTTCTCGTGGTATTATTATGAAGTTCCGATGAGATCATATATATGAGTACCTATTAAATATAAGTTGGTGCTTCTGTTGTTTTTGTTTCTCTGGGAAAGCTATTTTGCTTATGTGTGGAGGCACAAAGATATAGCAGACATGATCCGTATTATTAAGCAGCTTAGAGAGACAAGCCCTACACCACAGATGGATAATATGACAATGAGCAATAGCTGTGACAAGTGCTGGCTTAACATGGGAGATTAGTGGAAGGGAGATGACTGTGATTCTACAGAACTTCATGGAAGGTGAACATGTTTCAGATGAGTGGGTCGAAGAAGGGCATTTCAGGATGCAGGAGAAGAAGAGATAAAGGGGAAAGCTGAAGGGATGTAGTAGGAGTATCAAGTAAGGTTCTTGTGGGGAAATGGGGTTAGTTAAACCTGGAAAGCAAGTGGGATGGACTGGAAGGTCTGAAATTCCATCATAAGCTCTTTGTCCTGTTTTAAGTTGTTTTTCATGAATTTCCATGGAAATATTCTAAACAGGAACTTGCTGGAGTCCAAAGCAGCACCACAAGCAGGGCATCCCATGGAAGTCTCGTATTTCATCTCAGAAATTCATGTAATTTTTGTGTTTTGCTCAGCAATGTCTTCAGATTTATTTTTCATATAAAAATGATCTTTTAAATTACTTACTGTTGAGTAAAAGGGAAGAACCCAGTGTAGTATTCTTCAGCTTCCCTTCCTCCAGGCACATGGTCTCATGCCGCTGTGGGGCTGACCCCGGTGTGAGACATGAGGCCATGTAGGGTTTGGGTGAGCACAGACTGGAATGAAAGCAATGTTCATAAATAGTCTACTGTGGAGGTGGGGGTAGGGGTGGTGTGGAGACTAGTGGAGTTGCTGGAAGACAGCGCCTGAGACTCTGAAACGAAGGGCTTGCTAGAAGTGGTGAGAGGATACCTTAATTTCTGCAGATCCAAGTTGACATCAGATGCAGTCACTTACTGGCCGCATGCTCTGGTGAAGGTATAACCTTTCTCAGCCTCAGAGCCGTTACTCACTATAAGCCAAACTTTATAGTAGTGTCCTTCTTGAGGGGTTAATGGGATTTGATTAAAGGTGATTTGTATGGTTTGGCTGTGTCCCCACCCAAATCTCATCTTGAATTGTAGCTCTCATAATTCCCATATGCTGTGGGAGGGACCAAGAGGGAGATAACTAAATCGTGGGGGCAGTTCCCCCATACTGTTCTTGAGTGGATGAATAAGTCTCACGAGGTCTGATGGTTTGGTAAGGGGTTTCCTCTTTCACTTGACTCATTCTCTCTTATCTGCTTCTACGTAAGACATGCCTTTCAGGCTGGGCGCAGTGGCTCACGCCTGTAATCCCAGCACTTTGGGAGGCCAAGGTGGGTGGATCACCTGAGGTCAGGAGTTTGAGACCAGCCTGGCCAACACAGTGAAACCCTGTCTCTACTAAAAATACAAAAATTGGCTGGGCATGGTCGTGGGCACCTGTAATCCCAGCTACTCAGGAGGCTGAGGCAAGAGAATTGCTTGAACCCGGGAGGCAGAGGTTGCAGTGAGGTGAGATCACGCCATTGCACTCCAGCCTGGGCAACAAAGGCAAAACTCCATCTCAAAAAACAAACAAAACAAACAAAAAACAAACAAACAAAAACATGCCTTTCATCTTCCACCATGATTGTGAGGCCTCCCCAGCCATGTGGAACTATGAGTCCATTAAACCTCTTTCCCTTATAAATTACCCAGTCTAGGATATGTCTTTAATAGCAGTGTGAGAACAGACTAATACAGTGATAAAGTACATAAAGTTTCTAACAGTTCCTGCACCTAATGGGGACTTAGGACTGTGAGACTTCCTTTCCAATCCTCTTTTCCTTCTTTCTCGCCATGCCTCCCTGCCTTCTGCCTCCAGCATGATGAAGTGGCAGTGGGAATTCAGGGAAGGAAGTAATGGCTGTGTCTCCTCTTCCAAAGCCCACCATCAGTTTCCCCTATGTTTCCGAGTCATTTAGCCTCAGTTCCAGTTTCCACATCCGTGGAATGGGAAAACTTCCTCATGGATATTAGGAAGTTCAAATGAGGTCACTTATGAATACTCAGTAAATTTAAGTCATTTAAATTGTCCCGAGTGTCTCCCATCTTTGAAAGAATCACTTTCCCATTTCCCATCCAGCACTGGTTGCCTCCCTCTTTTAAACTCTTTACAGATTAACTTCACCAAAGGTTTTCCAACTCATTCTCCTCACTTCCTACCTCCCATGCTTCTTAAATCTAAGGCTCTCTGTCTTTGCTCCCAGCACTCCAAGCTATGCCTCCCAAGGTCATCGGGGACCTCTTCATTGTGGAATCTCATGGACAACCTTTTGGAAACAGTAGCCATGATTAACACTCCTTTCTTAAAATCTGTTCTTCCTTTGAATTTTGTAGTACCCACTCTCATAGCTTTCCTTCTACCTCTCTGGTGACTCTTTCTTAGCTTTTCTTATGCCCATTTTCTTCTGTTGCAGCTTAAAGGCTGATTTTTTTTTTTCCCCTGGGGTTCCATGTTCATCTCCTTCTCACTCTTAATTCTTTACTGGGGTCATTTTATTGGCTTGTGGTTATCATCTGCTGCCTAAATAACCCTCTTAAGTCTCAGTCTGTTATGGTCAACTGCCTCCTGGGAGCCTTTACTTGGATTATTCTGCCCCAACCTTTGCAACTTGCTTCCTTTCTGTGTTTGACTTTTCACTGACTGTCACCACCTCAGGTGCCCAAGATAGTTATTGCTAACTACTCCCTTTGTCTTATCCTTCAAGTGAAATCAATCACTAAGTCTTAATGCTACAAGTCAAAGTGCTTTAGGAAATTTTCCTTTTATCCACCCCACTACCGTTCTCTTGTGTCAGACTTTTATCATTTCCTACCTGGAGTGTTGCACTAACTTTCTTACTAGACTCCCTAGTTGGAATACTGCTCAGCTACAGCCCATTCTCTACATGCAGCTAGA
This sequence comes from Mandrillus leucophaeus, assembly GCF_000951045.1. Classification (NCBI taxonomy): domain Eukaryota; kingdom Metazoa; phylum Chordata; class Mammalia; order Primates; family Cercopithecidae; genus Mandrillus; species Mandrillus leucophaeus. The sequence goes on from NW_012101909.1 coordinate 1,343,816, forward strand.
GTTGCTCCCCAGCCTTGAACCTTCCAGTGCCTCTCCATTGCCTTCAGGACAAGGCCCACATTCCTGTACTTGTGTGCAGTGAAGGCTACTCATGCTCTGGCCTTGCTTACCTTTCCAGCCCCACCTTTCACCACTCTGGGACAGGTTTCAAATGAATTAACTACCTGTAATTTCTATACATCATTGTTTGCTTTACTTCCAGATCTTAGTATGTGTTAGTTCACCTGGCCAGTATCCTCCAATTTCTCCAATTCTTTTGTGACTAACATGTATTAAGTCTTCAGAATTCAGCTTTGCAGATGTCTTCTTGGATAAGCCTTTGATAATCTGTATGTTCCAGGTCTGTTCTAAGTCTCATTTGAGACCTCATTGTACTTTGATTATTTTGATGGTAGTGAGATATGCAAATGTAGGACCTCAAGATGCAGAGACCTGTGCAAGGCTTTTATTTTCTCTTCATTCTATGTCAATTTAAATTTGAATATCACTCAGAGTATTAGGTACACTGCTTCCAAACCTTTGTAAGCATGATTCTTTAATGAACAAAGCTGTGTTGGGCCCCAGGGCTGGCATAGCTTTCTTGGTGTTGGGGGAAGATGTAGAGAGGGCTTCTCTGCATCCTTTAGCCAATCCCTATGCCTGATTATTCTAGCAAGTAGGTGTAGGGAGTCCTGATACCTTTTATTCTCTTTCTGACAAAAATTATGGGCTCATAGTGACATAGAATTGTGACTTATTTTCCTTCAGTGTAGTCTCAGAGCTTAGAAAATCCATCTTTTTTTAAAGTACCTTTTATAATGTTGTTGTTCCTCTTCTAAGCCAGCAATAGAAAATGACTTCCCAGTCTTGAAGCAGTTGATTACTAATGCTTTTGGTAGAAATGATGCATTCTTATTTTCTATGACTTTGCAAGCTCTGATTTTACATCTGAGTGTGTAGTGTCTCCTGAAATGCTACAGGGACTTTCTCATGCTACCTGAATGTGGATTTGTTTCTAATTTCCAAGATGCTGGATTATTAGAGCGAAGAAGGATTTCTGCTAATCTAGTAATTTTCACAGCTGTTGGGCATGAAAACATATGCACTTAAGAAAAAAACCCATAAATTCTCAGTCCCCACCATAGCGTTTCTTAATCAGAATTTGGAGTGGGCCCAGGAATCTGCATTTTAAGCACACTTCCAAGTTGATTCATGTAGGTAGCTCAGTGCTGGTCTGGGAAACCTCTGGATCCCAACCTTAGACTTGCAAAGGAGAAATTAGAGGGGCAGGTAGGATATGGCTTGCTCGAGGTCACATGAACTGGTAGTGGGTTCAGAATAGGCTTCAGAGATTGCTGACTACACTGCTCTTTCTTCCACAGGTGTGTTTCTGCAAGATTTCTCTCTTTCCCTGGGGGAAAAGAGAGATATCTCATCACAGATATCTCTAGGTTTGCCTTGGCCATGATGTCCAAGTGGTCTGCTTGATTCCATGCCTGTGTCTGAGCTGGCTCTGTGGGAGGTGCCAAGCTGCCTTCAACACTGTGCATGGCACTTTAAAGCTCTCAATAAATATTTGTCAAGTGAAGTCAGTGAAACAAGAAAGAATCTCAACTAGTTTTGAGTTAATGGTTCAAGATGACATTCTTTCTCCCTAAGACAATAATTCTCAAAGCAGGGGTGGGGAAAAGCAACCACTTCTTGGCAGGGAGGGAATGATATTTTTTTGCTGAGTCAGTCATGGGAAAGGGGGCAAGGGGAGGAAGATAAATTTAATTTGAAAAATCATGTCCAGTATAATTACTGTGTCAAAGACTGACAGTTTGGTCCTCAATTTCTAACTAAGCACATTGCTGCTGAGAATAAGGACTACATTTTCCAGCATGTGTGGACATGTGGTTAAGTTTTGGTTAATGGAATATAAGTGGAATTGCATGACAGCTTCTAGAAACTTTTCTTAAGTCAGCTGGCATATGCCTTTTGCCCCTTTCTTCTGTATGCTGACCTGCTTCTTGGATCACAGGTGGGATGGATGGAGTGAGAACTGGATTTCTCAACCTCCACACTGTTCCCATTTTGGGCTTAGATAATTCCTTGTTGCTATGGGTTGTAGGACATTTAGCAGCACCCCTGGCCTCTACTTTTTTGATGCCAGTTGCACCTCATCTCCAATATGACAGTAAAAAGTCTCCAGACATTGTCAACTGTCCTTTAGGGGACAGATTATCCCTGATGAAGAGCCACTGATCCAGAACCATCTTAGACTGGGAGGTACTCTTGGGAAAGAAGGAAAAAGCCTGGGTCCTCAACTACTTGGTGGGGCACCAGCCACAGACAGCCTGCCTCCAGATTTTTCAAATAGGAGAAAGAAATAACCCACTATTACTTTGAGTCTATGCTAGTTGCAGTCATACTTAATTCTAATTGACTAAATTGTCTATATTTTGAAATACAAAATAAAGCTCAATAGAATTTAGTTGGCAGCCATGAAAAATGAAATCATGTCCTTGGCAGCAATATGGATGGAATAGGAGGCCAGTATCCTTAGTGAACTAACTCAGGAAGTCAAATACCACGTGTTCTCACTCGTAAGTGGGGGATAAACAATGGATAAACATAGACATAAAGATAGAAATAATAGACAGTGGGGACTCCTGAAGGGGGGATGTTGGGAGGAGGGCGAGGATTGAAAAATTACGCATTGGGTACAATGTTCATTATTTGGATAAAGGGTACAATAGAAGCCCAGTCCCCACAAATACAAAATATACTCATCTAACAAACATGCACATGTACCCCTTGAGTCTAAAATATTATAAAATAAAACAAAAAATGGATTGCATTACTATTAAAATAGTAAAGCATTGGAATTAACTTGAATCAGTAATCAAACACTTAAATGAACTACCATATATCCATAAGATGAAATTATATTTGCTGAAAAAGGAATGACAAATATCTTTATTTTCAATTAGTACATGTATGCATGTTTGCTTGTATGTATGTATTTAGGTATATAAGTATTGATTCATGATTTTCTATATTATTTGAGAGGGCATAATCTGTTACTGTTATTATTTATTTTCATGCCCAAACTGTCCCAAATTTTGGCCAGTGGAAGTTCTTTCAAACTGACTTCTGTGTCTTTTTCAGTTTTCCCCAGTTATTCTTTGATCACTATTTGTTTTTTGTTTTTTCTTCGTTCCTTTAAGTTCTTGGATACATGTGGAGAATGTGCAGGTTTAAGAATGGCATTTAGAAGCCCAGCTTTTAGTGCTAGGTATGCTCATTGCTTTTGGCATGTAAAACAACCAAGCCCTCTCAAGTGGGCAATGGTAGGACATATTATATATGTGCAGTAGGTTGAATAGTATGCCCGCTCAGGCTAATGTCTATCCAGAACCTCAGAATGTCACTGTATTTGGAAACAGAGCCTTTGCAGATGTAACTAGTTAAGATGAGGTCATATTGGATTAGGGTGGGCCCTAAATCCAATGACTGGCATCTTTGTAAGGGAAAAGAGAGGAAGACATGGAACCGTAGAAGCACAGACACACAAAGAGAAGAAAACCATCTGAAGATAAAGACAAAGGTTGGAGTGATGCCACTACAAACCAAGGAATGCCAGAGAACATCAAGCATTGCTGACTACCACCAGGAGCCAGTTGACAGGCATGGAATCTTCTCTCTCGGGGAAAAAGCCAAGTCTGCCAATACCTTAGTTTTGGATTTCTGGCCTCCATAACTGTGAGAGAATAAATTTCTGTTGTTTTAAACCATAAACACACACACACACACACACACACACACACACACACACACACACACACTTTTATTCTGTTGGGAGGATATATAAATTGAATGAGAAAGTATTATAAAGAACCATGGGTTTAAGAAAGTTTAACTCAAATGTTAAGGATTGGTTAATTACTTGAGACTCCTAGTTGAAAGTGTCAGATATACTTTCTATACTATTTTAAGTAGAAAAGGTAAGGAAGCTCTTAGATTCTAAAGCAGACATGCAGGAATCTCTGGTGACCTCTGGGACTGGAACCAGAGAATTGAGACTTCTAGAACACATACACATTCCCTCTCCCTACTGCACTTAACCCATTGTCTAATTCTCTTCTACTCCACGTGGCCTTTCTCCACATAAAGGGGAACACGACCCCCGACACAGCCTTGGACTCACATGGCAACAGCTGGGTCGAGAAGGAAAGGCATGAGGTGGGCAGGTCACCTGAGGTCAGGAGTTTGAGACCAGCCTGGCCAACGTGGTGAAACCCCATCTCTACTGAAAGTACAAAAATTAGGCTAGTGTCGTGGCACACACCTGTAATCCCAGCTACTCAGGAAGCTGAGGCAAGAGAATTGCTTGAACCTGGGAGGTGGAGGTTGCAGTGAGCTGAGATCACACCACTGCACTCCAGTCTGAGTGACAGAGTGAGTGAGACTGCATCTCAAAAAACAAAACAAAACAAACAAACAAATAAACAAAAAACAGAAAGGCATTAATTTCCACCAGCTCCACCCAGAAGCACTGAGATTGGCAGCTGCTGTGATAAGACCATCCTGAGTCAGTCACTGTAGTCGAGGTAAAGTGCAGTGATTGTTGCAGCCTGGCTCATGCCCTTCCTCTGCGGTTAAGGGTTGAGACTAGAAGGGCCAGGGGTGGGGGATGGGCACAGGGAACACTACTTTGCTGCCCAACTCACACACAACCTTCTTCACACACGCACGATCTCAAAGATATTTCTGCTTAAAATAGCACCGCATTGTTCATACCTCCTTCTTCCGGGAGAAAACCGCGACTACTTCTCCCTCCACTGGATCTGACAAAGAGATAAGCGTGTCACCCCAGTGCACCCAATATAGAAACCATGATGGAGGAGAAGCAAGATAATAAAAACTTCCATTTTTAAAAAGGGGAAAGGGAACAGGAGGTGACAGTCCCTGGCACAGAGCACAGTGTGTCCTCCTTGTCAGGAATAGTGAGTAAGCAGGCAGACATGTTTCTTGACTCACGACCTGGTTGTGGGTGAGTCTGAGGTCAACCAGTATGGCTTCCCTGTTGCTGGGGTCTCCCATCCAGGGCTTACCCTGGACACTCCCGAGGAGCACCTGGGAAGATTTTGCTGCTGGGGTTGCCCTGCCTTGAGGCCCTCTCCCTTCTGGCATGGGCTCTGGTGCTTGGGGTTGACAATCATAAGTGCCTATATGTTCAGCTTAAGGTTTCTCCGGCAATACAGCCTCATAAAACTCTCACCCATTTCACTGGTTGAGTCTGTGCCCAGCCTTGCAGTTCTGTCTCTTAGCTCATTTCCTTTGATCTCAGCTTAATGGTCTTGTTGGCCTTTGCTTTAGATTCAGGGCCTGGAACTTACTTCCTGTGAGGCCCTCTCTGAGCCTCTTTGTGAGGCAAGAACACAAAAAGAAGTCCCTTGCCTACCTCATCTTCTCTTTCCACTGGACTCTGTTCTGCTCAGTGGGTCCCCATGCAAGCATATGGACAACTCAGTGGGCAGGTCCAAGCTCTGTTCATCCCCCAGCCTCCACCAGCATCTCTTAGTAGCACCTCAGGCTAAGGGGTGTGTAACCTGGAGACCCAATGCCCTTTTAGAAGGAGAACTCAGGGAAGGAGGCCTCATGGACCCAGACAGCAAGCTCTAGGCCATTTGGGAAGGGCATTCTGTGGTCCCAGGTGCTTGGAGCATGGTCTAGAAGAGAGTCTCAGGCTCCAGGTGGACATAACCTCTTGGCCCCATGCGCTCCTTGTCCACAGGGACAAGGGAGGTCAGATTGGGACATTTTAAAGTATTGAGGGGTCAGTATAGGGCCCTTCTTGAATAGGTATAAGGTCAGTACGGTCTCTGTCCCCAGGCTATTCCCAAGTGAGTGACACTTAATCATGGCCAGGAATTGCTAGCATTTTTTTTGAGAAAGAAAACATTGATAATAGAAGGTGCTTGGGATCAGACTTCCCCATTTCTTTTAATCCTCCCAGGTAGCCACTTCCTAGTCAGGACATTAATTTTAATTAGGGCCAGGGACGGAACTCACTGAGGAAGGAATGACTCAGCGGTGCTGAACCCTTTAAGGGGGCCTGATGGGTCAGGTTGTGGGAAAGTGACAAGGAGCTGGAAACTACTGCTGAAAGGGGCAAATCCCTCTTGCCTCCATTCTGCCTGTATTTCACCCTATTGGCAGAATCCAACAGGCAAAGGAAAACAGTGGGTTGGGCTGGGCATTGTGGTTAACGCCTGTAATCTCAGCGCTCTGGGAGACCGAAGCAGGTGGATCACCTGAGGTCAGGAGTTCAAGACCAGCCTGACCAATATGGCGAAAACCCATATCTACTAAAAATACAAAAATGTGGTGGACGCCTGTAATATCAGCTACTAGGGAGGCTGAGGCAGAAGAATCACTTGAAGCCGGGAGGTGGAGGCTACAGTGAGCCGAGATTGCGTCCATGCATTCCAGCCTGGGTGACAGAGTGAGACTCTGTCTTAAAAGAAAAAAAAAAAAAAGCCAGGCGTGGTGGCTCATGCCTGTAATCCCAGCACTTTGGGAGGCCGAGGCGGGTGGATCACCTGAGGTCAGGAGTTTGAGACCAGCCTGGCCAACATGGTGAAACCCTGTCTCTACTAAAAATATGAAAAATTAGCCGGGCATGGTGGTGCATGGTGGTGCACACCTGTAATCATCCCAGCTACTCAGGAGGCTGAGGCAGGAGCATCACTTGAGCCTGGGAGGCGGAGGTTACAGTGAGCCAAGATTGTGCCACTGCATTCCAGCCTGGGTAACAGAGTGAGACTCCGAGAGAGAGAGAGAGAGAGAGAGAGAGAGAGAGAGAGAGAGAGAAAGAAAAGAAAGAAAATAGTAGTTAAAGCAGAAAGAGGCACCCCCAACATGTCCATGCATCCTGCTTTAGTCTAAGCTAAAATGATCAGTCAGAGCTCTCTAATATCCTGACATTTTCCTACCAAGCCTTTTCTAATGCTTTAGCCATGGTTACACATGGTTTGGATCACAATATATATCAGGTAATCATTTAACCATGTAGCAAGAACTGTCAGATCCCCACCCCTTCTTGACTCTGCCTATTCCATTTTCTAGAGATGTCAGTTGTAACATTCTGTATCAATTTTGGTTGTGCTTGAAATGATACAAAAAGATTCTAACTTAAGTACCAATTGAGTTTATTGGAAAGATATGGGGCTGGGTGTTAGTTGATATTGTTATTGCATCAAGGTAATAGTAACCTGGGCTTGGGAGGGAAAGAAACCAGGATGGTTCTGGGTATCTCGTGGCCTTTCTCTTAGAGCACTATTGTCAGACCCAGCCTCAATTTCCCTTCATCCTGGAGGTCTGTGTACTTAGATTTCAAATTCCTGCAAGGAAGAATCTTATTGGCTCAGTTTGGGTTAGGTGGCTGACCCTTGGGTCCATCCCCATGGTCAGGGGATTGAGGTACCATGATTGATTACACCTGAGTCACTGACTCCACTGCGTTTGGGAGTATGGTACTGAGGCCAGCAGCCTCAAAGGACCCCCATGGATGGGGAAGGAGCAGATTCCTTAAGGAAGGGGAGGCGCTGTTACTAGAAGAAGGTGGGAAGCATGCAGGGAAGACAAAAACAACAAATGGCCATTAGAGCAGGCAAGCCAGGATTTGAAGATTATGAGAGGAAGTAACCACATTGTAAATGGCATGGAGGAGGGAAGCCTAGGCTCACACCTCATTTGACTAAAGAGTCAAATCTTTGCTGACTGGCTTGTCTCTTCACTGCAGTATGTTCAGGGGAATACGACTTTAATGATGCATTGTCCTGGGTTTCCTCTTGTATACCCCTATTACGCCTCATTCCTTTCCTTCGCTTGATAGGGCCCTAGTCCTGGATGGCCACCTTCCTTGGATTTCCCATGAAAACTAATCTTTCTAGAGTCTTTTTCCTATAGGACTTTCTCTCTCTCTCTCTCTCTTTTTTTTTTTTTGAGACAGAGTCTCGCTCTGTCGCCCAGGCTAAAGTGCAGTGGTGTGATCTTGGCTCACTGCAGCCTCCACCTCCCAGGTTCAAGCGATTCTTCTGCTTGAGCCTCCTGAGTAGCTGGGATTACAGGTGCCCACCACCGTGCCCGGCTAATTATGTATTTTTAGGAGAGACGGGGTTTTGCTGTGCTGGCCAGGCTGGTCTCAAACTCCTGACCTCAAGTGATCCATCCCAGCATTCAAGTGCTGAGATTACAGGCATGAGCCACCGCACCGGCCGGGACTTTCTCTTGCTATTAGGTGGGAAGAGACCAGGTAAAACTAATTCATTTGGGGTGTTGATATCTGAGATCTTGCTGTGTTGCTTCTCTCCCTGAAAATTCAGGGAATGAGAGGAGAAATGTTAGGCTCCATGGTGGGCTGCTGGTGAAGGCATCTTAGGGGACCAGTTTTGCTGCCTTTCAGTTGCATTATGCAGATGTTCGCTTGATGTGGGTGTGACTGTATGATCCTGATGCCAGGTGTTTGCATGGCCTCATGCACCTTACGCTGAGTCCGGAGTCCTTAGATCCCCTTCTTGCAGCCTCAAAAGAAATGATGATTTGCATTAAATTACAACCAGCATTAGGCATACAAAATCTGTCTGCCATGCGGTGCCAGGGTGACATTTAAAACCTTAATCACCTGGTAAGGCAAGGGAACTGACCAGTCAGAACTATTGCTGGAGCTCTTAGCTGTGCTTTGTGTTAACCCTTTAGTTGCTGGATTGTGGAGCAATTCCTGAAGGTTATAGAGAGACTCAGGTGACAGGGCTCAGGGCAGTGACTACTTACCACAAAGTGTGCAAAAGAACTCAATAGTTTAATAATTTAAATGTCTGCACTGGTGTGAATCAGCAGTGGGTCATTCCTAGATGTGGGTATAGGGAAGAATAATCTGGAGTCCTGAGGGTCGAAAGGGCCTGAATTTGGAGGTTCCTAGGATGAGCAGACAGTGGTGGTCGATTTGAGGTGCAGAGGAAGGAGGTCCTTAGGCTATCATTGGCCTTGTGGCTCAGAGCTTGCAGGGCCCTGTGACTGGCAGTGAGAGGCAGAGCTGTAGGTGATGGGCGCTGTCCATGAGGAATGTAGGTGTTGGTCGGACGTAGGGCAAGTGGGACTGGCGTGGCAGTGAAAGGAGGTCCCCAGGAGAAGGGAAGAGAAGCATAAGCTTTCCTCACATGGTGGGTGGGGAGTTGGAGGCAGGAAGTGGTGGGGGCAGGGCCAGAGGAATCACAATATTAGCTGCTTCTTTAGGCAGTTCTGTATTTATGTAAAATATGGTTATATATTTCTAGGTTATCCTTACAGTTGAAAAGGAGTAAGCACACAGCAGACCATGAGGGTGATTAAGAGAAATGCCATGACATTGCCTTGGCTGTGTCAGTGTGGGGCGCGAGCAAAATGGGAAGAGATGGCTGTTATGGGCTGACTTGACATACATAAGCTTTGAGCATTTAAAGAAAATAGATTCTGTGCCATGGCCACTCTCTTCTTCTCTGGCTGCCTTCTGTATACACTGCCTGAACTATGGATCTTAGGCCCCACCACAACATGGCCCCTTGGTAAGAGCATCATTTCCTTGGACTCTAGCAGTGGTTCTGGAAAGGGCGTGGTTGGGGGTCCAGGGGGAGCCCAGATGAGCTCCTAAAGCCAAGTCTAGGTGAGCCAGGGAGGGAATGTGTCAGAATGAGGCCAGAGTCACACCTCCTCCAGGAAGCCATCCTCATTTACTCCAGCCTCCAGGGGATTCTGAATTTTCTGAAGGTACAGTGGCTTTTATGTAGGAGGGCCCATTATGTCAATCGAGAAAAATGATGAGACAAGTCTCCATCATTTTAGGAGGTTTATTTGCCAAAGTTAAGGATGCACACCTGGGTGACGGGTCTATGCTTTTCTCCAAAGATGATTTTGAGGGCTCCAAATTTAAAGGGGAAAGGGCAGGATATTGAGAAGCACACAATTTTTGAGCAAGAGGAGGGTATGGAGAAAATATTCATGCCTTTGTCTAGCTCAGTAAATCTGGATTTTTGCATAAGATAAGATGGCCAAATGGGAAAGGGGAAATGCAGGGAATCTGCACTTTTACATAAGATAACAGACAACTGGGGCGGGGGTGATGGGGAGGGGGGAACAATCAGATATGCATTTGTATCATGTGGGAAGAGGGGTTGTTGCACCTGTAAAGATAAGTTACCATTTACATTGCCATGGTTAATTTTTTTTTTTTTTTTGAGATGGAGTCTCGCTCTGTTGTCCAGGTTTCCAGGTTGGAGTGCAGTGGCGCAGTCTTGGCTCACTGCAACCTCCACCTCCCCGGTTCAATTCTCCTGTCTTAGCCTCCCGAGTAGCTGGGACTACAGGTGCGTGCCACCACACCCGGCTAATTTTTTGCATTTTCAGTAGAGAAGGGGTTTCACTGTGTTAGCCAGGATGGTCTTGATCTCCTGATCTTGTGATCCGCCCGCCTTGGCCTCCCGAAGTGCTGGGATTACAGGCGTGAGCCACTGCGCCTGGCTGCCATGGTGAATTTTAACAGAAACACTTCAGAGTAAAGATCTTGGAGTTCATTAGGGATTTCCCTGTGGGCAAAATATGAGGGTGTTGTGTAGCTTTTCATCTTACAGGCATCTGATTTAGGAACCAAACGGGAGGCAGTTTTGCATGACCCAGTTCCCAGCTTAACTTTTCCCTTTGGCTTAATGATTTTGGGGTCTTGAGATTTATTTTCCTTTCACATTTCGAATCATCTGTAGTACCTTTAGAAATTCAGATTCAAGAGGTCTAAGAAGAGATGGGAATAACTGAATTTTTTTCAAAGGCCCTTAGGCCTGATAAATGCCCCTGGTGGTAAAGCATTGTAGAGCATTCATAAGAGCTGCCTGGAAATAGAACTTGCAAAATGGAGCCCACGAAAGAAATCCATCTCCCAAATGTGCTTTGTTTGGTTAGCATAGTGTGTGAATGCTTTTACGTGAAAGCATGCAGTCTTCAATTGGCTCCCGTCCCCACTATTCCCTATTGCCTTATATCCAGGTACTTCGCTGTTTTCATAGCTTATGACTGATGAGCACTTGTACATTCAGGTTAGAGTTATCCTGCACATGGACACATGGAGAGGCAGCCTGTTTGTCCCAGTGGTACTGTCTGAGGACCAAGTGTTTCTGAGGGTGTTCTTTAGGTACTGCCCTCAGAATAACTTAATATCACATGCAGGAAAACCAGTCTCCTCACTCTGTAGCCATGATATGATTATTTTAAGAAATGACTTAAGAAATGATTATTTTAAGATAATCCTCAGAGCGCACAGCACTTAGCCCTCCTGGAAAAGTATACAATTTTACCTGAAATTGACCTTAAGAATCTTTGAACTGATGAATTTGAGATAGAGACCCCAGAATCAGTAAGCTCTGTCTCCACAACATGACAGAAGAAGGACTTCTTTTGCATGCATTATTTCTGGAGGAGGAATGAATGAATTCTCCAGAAGTTTGAGTTCCAACAGCTCAGTGCCATCTAAGTTGCTATGGAGACTTTGTAAACCACTAAGAACCCAGGGCTGGGGCACTGTCTAGCCCAGTGCTGTTGAATAGAAGTACAATGTGAGCCACAAATGCAAGTTATTTGTATAATTTTAGATTTTCAAAAGTGGCCATCTTAAAAATGTATTTAAAAAGGTAAAATTAATTTTAACAATATATTTTATTTCATGTCAAAATTTCATATAGACAATTATTGAGATATTTTTTCCTCTTTTGTTTTAAGTGTTTGGAACCCAGTGTGCAATTTACATGTAGAACACATCTCAGTTTGGACCAGCTTCACTGCAAGTGCTACACCGTGGATAGTGGCTACTATATTTAATAGTACAGATCTACCCTCTTGTTGAGAGGCCAACAGTGGGGGGGGGTCTCAGAATGTGGAAAGACCTTCTTGTTGGGTTGGCCAGTTCCATGGCCTGCTTGTGTGTGCTCTTGTAGCCCCCAAATGCACTTGCACTTGGATCATTGACTCATGTCCTAGCTGCCATTGTTTCCTTTGGACTGAGGGACTTAATTTTAGCCAGGTTTCCTAGCACTGTGCCAACTTTCCTCTGTGCTTCAGTTCTTCCCCCTCTAGTCCTTGCATGTCATTGCAATATAATTCAAAGCTTTGATGGGCTAGGATCCAACGGACCCAACCCAAACAGGAAACTGGCTTCCTCATTGTTTATTTGAAATCTATTTGAAACCATGAACCAGAAAATGTTAGACACTTGTTTTCAGTACTTCATTGAGCTGTAACTGAATTGACCCTCAACTATTTCCAGTGGGGCTTCCGACATGGAATGATTTAGAAGCCTTAACTGTTAGATCAAGAGAACTAATTAGAACACGAATTGACCCTGTTTTCCTTGCCTGAGCATGATCACGTCTCATCCTTTGCTTAGAATCTTGTTAGTTAGAGATTATACAACCTTGTATGAGTTTGGGGTATCCCAAAATACTCTGGGAATATTCCAGCAAGTATTCAAAGAATCTCTTGTGCAAAAGGTCTTGGTCTAGATTTCTGTTCCAAACCCCTTTGTGAATCCCACAATAGACAGTTTAACCTGTCAGTGTGTTTCTCTCGTGGGGGCACATAGGAACTACACGCTATATGGTGGTACTATATACCACCGTAGCAGCCATGTTGGCTGCCTGTCCAATTGCCATTCCTCTTGCTTTTGCTCCAATATGGCAGAGTTCACCTGTTACAAGAGAAGCTGCATACCAGATTCATACTTTCTCAGACTTTTAGGCAGCCATGAACGGCCATACAACCCAGTTCTCCCAAAAAGATACAAGTGTAATTATTTTGGAGGAGCTTCTAAGAAAGATTTCCATCCATGATAAAGAAGAGAAACATGAGAGGATGGCCCTCTTGCAACTCTATTTGCCCCTCTTCTTCTTGATGTGGTTGTGATGTTTGTAACCCGGGCAGCCATGTTGTAACTATGAGGCTACAAGCTCTAGGATGAAAGTGGAGCCTTCTGAGGATGCTGAGAATGATGAGGAAGATGGAAAGACATTGCACTCTTTATGACATCATTGAGCACCAAATCTGGAACTTCCTACTTTTAGGAATGAAATTCCTGCTGTTTTAACCACTTTTTGTCAGGTATTTTGTTACTTGCAGGCAAAGGCATCCTAACTGGTATGGATGCCTGATAATTAATGATATATTCTTGTCTTTGTTTTTTAGAAGAAAGAGGTCACTGGCATACCCTTCCCTCAACCTTGTCACCTGGCTGTCTCTTACTCATCATCATCACTGCACTATATTATATTACTCCTTTAGTTGTCATTTCACCTCATAAAGTTTTTGTTAGGGAAGAGACCATGGCTGTCTGATTCACTATTGTAGTCACAGTTCCTGTTATGTAGTAAACAGCCATTCAATAAATGAATGAATGGGGGCTATCAAGGAGGTGGAACCCTCAGCACTTGGCTATCTATTTCCTGGAGGTGAGAGAATGAGGTCAAGGATGGCATCCTGTTTCTGGCTTTCCCAGTTGGGTGGAGGGTGCTACCTTTCTCCATGAGTCAACATGGGAGGGAGAGAAGAATAGTTGAAGAAGATGAGTTTTGTCCTGGATATGTTGAGTTTGAGGAAGTGCTTTTGGAACAGTCCCTATAGGGAGTTGAAGATAAGGTCTGGATTGAAGCATGAGAAGGATGGGATTGGCGAGGAAGAGTGTGCAGTATGAGAGGAGAAGTGACCCCTCAGTGCTCCATCGACGGTGTGGCACCACCATTCACCTTGTGGCCCAGTCTAGAAATCAGGAAGCCGTCCTTGACACCTCCCCCTCCCTCACCCTGCAAATCAACTCATCACAGAGTTCTGGTGATTCTGCCTCCTGTCTCTCATATCCATGAACGTCTCTCCATCACCACTGGAGCCCAAGCCACCATTACTTCTCTCCTGCACTATTGCAATGGCCTCCCAGTTGGTTTGCTCAATTCACTCCAGTGCCCTTTCATTCACCATAATCCTGCCACAGCAATCTTTTCACTCCTTGAAAGCACCAATCTCCTTTTCTTAAGGCCTTTATCCACACGGTTGCCTTTGCCAAGAGTACCGCTCCCTTCACGTTCCACCTTCCTCCACCTCCTGCCTATTCCTTAGATTTCTGCCTAAACCTCCCTTCCTCAGGGAGGCCTTCCCTAACTACCCACCCGTCACCCTATTGACCTTTGGGGCCTCAGAAACTTAACTTTTTTGGAGCACCATGGGGAGGGTGTGTGATTGGTGACATATAAAGTTTGGTAAATAAAATTTTAGAAGATTTATGTATAAAAATTAGAATTATCAACTAAAATGAGAAATGTAACTATCAAGGATCAGAGAAGCTCATCAGTGTGGATACATGTGTTTTTACCCTGTAAGACAAGTCTACATAGGAAGCCAAATAGCTTGTGAGTACAGGATTGGACAAGGAGCATTAATTGCTTGGTCTATATAGTTCAGTTTACTAAACCATAATACCCCAGTGCCATTTCCACCACAGAGCTCACCCTTGACACCTGTGGCTGTCCCATCCCAAGTTCCAATACTGAAGACCCCCTTCCTAGGTTTTCTTCTTCTCCTGAGCCTCAGTGGTTGACTTTCTACCCCATTAGGTGGACCTAAGCTTGCTTTAGATAAGTTCATACCTACCAGGTTAATATTAAATAAGGTTAGGTCAGCCCTGGGAGCAATTTTCTCTTTTAGGTGACTTTGCACATGTCTGGTCTGATCTACAGCATCTACTTTATAGTTTAATGAAGAGCTGTGAAAGCAGACTATATTTATATATCATTCTCTAAAAGTCTATTATTTACCATATTCATTTATTAAGCCTTAAATTCCTTCAGGATCTGCATTGTTGACTGTTTTAGCAAGTGGAACTCTACAGCCTGGAAGCTATCAGCCCTCCTAATAGTCTGGGGCTTGTCAATGCAGATTCAAGAAGATGAAACTAAAAAGTGAAGCCTTTTGGAAGGAACTAGTTAGATAAGGAGAAAGGCTGAAAACAGTCTTGTGCATGAAATGTTATGTTTACTAACCACAAAAATATTCTTGCAAAGTTGTTTATAAGAAGCTTCCTTAGAAATTCCTGGTTTCTTGTAAAACTTGGCTTTGATCTTGACATAATATCCATGCTAATCATGTATCATGGATAACAGGCAAGTTGGCCCCTGTAGCTCCTAAAGGATAGAGTGTCTTTAGCATAAGAACCTCACAGCCTGTTGTTTCTCCCCCAGATAAAAGAAGACATAGAATGCCCAGATCACTCTGGAAAATTTGAATTTACCTTGAAACCATAGGTGGGAGAATGTTATGACAGAGGGCACTTCAATAGGGAGACCCCATTGTGCCTTTTTTAGTTTCCTTTTAGGGCTGCTTTGAAACTTATCATTCAAACTTGTTGAAGTAAATTTCCCTTCTTACCGTATTTGCTTTCAAATCTGCCAACCATGGTGAAAGGAGGTAGAAGAGAAGTGCTTCTGTGGCGGAGACAAGCATGGCTGTGGCTTTGGCCTCAGGGGATAAAATTCTGACAAGTGGCTTGTTCTAGAGAGCTGACCCCTGAGGCATGCCGTGGCCCAGGGTCAGCCCTGATGGGGGTGCCCAGGACCTGTCTGGGAATGCATGGAAGTGACTCTCGGGATATCGATCTCAAAGTGTTAGGAGCATGTTCTTAACAACTGTCCTCAGTTATTCATTCTCATCCCCGAGTTGAAAGAACAATGGATAGTTGAGAGGATACCCAAGGGGATGGGCCTGTCAATCTGAAACTGAAAAGGGTTTACTCAACTATGCATCTGGTGCTATTACCAAGTGTAAGGAAGGAATAAGGATCCTAGCACATGCAACATAAGCAATACTGACTTACGCTTGTGATTGTTCATATACATGATGGCTATCAATGGCACATTATACAAAACTGAGCTGTGAACATAATTTATTCATGTACTTGCATAGAAATTTGTTATATAGACATTAGGAAAAAGTATAAGTGCTCTCTGCAAATACTTATTTTTAGGATAATAGTAACAAAAATAGCTTGAGAAAATTAATATCATTTAAATTCGACAACGTACAATGTTCCTATTTACAGATTTGTGTGAGCACAAGAAGATCCTACACGGTAGATCTCCGTTCTGAAGATCGACTTGGGTGCATTTTAGAGGCCTCTGGTTCACTCAGCCACAGCCTAGATTCTTCACTGCTGATGATCTTTGGTTATGCTTGTTTTCTTTTTTTTTTTTTCCCCCCACAATTCTTCTTTCACACATTCCCTAACAAGAAAGGGTTCAGTTCAAACACTGAAAATTGAGCTTCTCCACAGCAATATCCATAAACCCATGCCAGTTGCAAATTCATAGTTTCAAAGGCTTTGGTCACAGGATTTTAAAATTGGAACAATGTTTGCTTGCTTGGTTTCCTGAGAAAAGGAAGAAGTGAGCTTCTCCCTAAAATATTTGTAGGTTTACTTCCCTATTTCTGTTTATTCATTCGGCAAGCTGTGTGTTGTGCACTGAGCACTGCAAACTGGAAGTGGAAAAAATCTTCAGGATTCCGACGTTTCACTTTCCAACCTCCAAATCACCATACATACTGAAGTGGAAGGTAAATGAACAGGACTTCTTTTTTAAATTAATTAATTAATTAATTATTATTATTTATTTTAGAGATAGGGTCTTGCTCTGTCACACAGGCTGGAGTGCAGTGACATGATCGTAGCTCACCGCAGCCTCGAACTTCTGTGTACAAGTGATTTTTCCACCTCAGCCTCCTGAGTAACTGGTGTAGATGTGTGCTGCCACACCTGGCTAATGTTATTATTTTTATTTTTTAAGAGATGGAGTCTTGATATGTTGCCCAAGCTGGTCTTGAACTCCTGGGCTCAAGAAATCCTTTTGCCTCCATCTCCCAAAGTGCTGGGATTACAGGTGTGAGCCACTGTGCCCAGTCCCTGAATGTGACTTCTGTTGCTGTCTTCAGCATGTTTGGTGACAGAGCCTTTACGGAACTGGTAACTTTTAAATTAAAGAGAGGAAAACGGGAATCCTTACCTGTATTTTTTTTTTTTTTTTTTTTTTTTTTTTGAGAGACATGGTCTCACTGTTGCCCAGGGTGGAGTGCAGTGGTGTAATCTCAGCTCACTGCAGCCTCGGCCTCCTGGGCTCAAGCCATTTTCCCACCTCAGCCTCCCAAGTAGCTGAAACTACAGGTGCCCACTACCATGCCTGGCTAATTCTTGTATTTTTTGTAGATGTGGGGTTTCGCTATGCTGCCCAGGCTGGTCTTGAACTCCTGGGTTCAAGCAATCTGCCCGCCTGGGCTCCCCAAAGTGCTGGGATTACAGGCGTGAGCCACCACACTCAGCCCTTTATTTCTTTTTGGTGGTTCAAATGCCACTGGTTTCTGAGAGAGTGTGAGTGTGCAGAAAATAATGAACTTTTTTAAATTAAGAAATTCAACAACTTATAAAAATAACACCCATAAGCAATCTGACCTTTGCCTTCAGTCTTTATAAGACATCCTCAAATGATTTTAAAGAGCCCTTTGGAGGTTGGTAACAATTCTATGCATTTGTGTCATTTACAAAATCAATTTAGGGATTAAAGTAAAAATACCTAAGCTGAGTATTTCATAAATCCAGTATGTAACTTTTCTTTAATATGTAAGAACAGGTTAAGCCAGGAACTTCTCCTATTTTATCCCATTTAAAACAGATCATTTTTCATAAGGAAAAGTAATCTCTACCTAAAAAATCCTTTGCAATCTCTGAGAAAAGTTGCAATACAGAATAATTTTGATTGACAAAATTCCTTTCTTCCTCTTGTAGTCCTGTCAGTCTGGAAAACCCCAACTATGTCCCATGAGAGAATGTCACACACACAAGGCATAGGGTGCAAGCCATTGTTTGTAGGAAGTAGGGACCGAGCTCAGCTGTCAGCTTGCACCTCTGTGATATTGACTCTGGCTATAATGTGGAACTTGCATTGATTTAAAAAAAGTCAAACTGCTTATCACAGAATTCTGGATTAACTTCGATTTTGTGACTGTGAGTTCCATAAGGCTTGGTTGGTTTATGGGGTTTAATTTTTAATACTGCTAACGTCATGGAGCCAGCTAAACACCAACAATATCAATAAATACTAATAGTTTGTATTCACTTCCTCCTTCTGTTGGAGCACTTTGACTTTATATACATTCCAGTCTTAGTGCCAAGGCCCCATTCGGGTTTCAAATTCCATACCAGAGCACATCACTTGGATGTGGCTCTCATATGCTTGAGGATATTCCTGGAGTCGAAAGGAAAATACAAAATGAGCATAAGAACAGATCATAGATGCGTTCGTATGAAAGTTGATACTCATGAAAAACAGCAGTTTGCTGAGACCCTGGAAGTTAGCTGGAGCAGTCAGGCAGAAAGGACTCATGACCATGGCTACAGAGGGGGCTTGTTCTCACAACGGACTTTCCACCATTCTTTTCCTGGCTTGCAGGTAGTAGATGCGGTTTTCTTCAGGATAAGTAACTTTACTGAGGGGCATCTTGTAGATGCTGGAATTTTTTGTGGTCATCATGAGGAACAATAGCGTGGCCAAACAAAAGGGCCAGGTACCAGCTGGCAATCCAATCTGGGGAAGAAGAGAAAGTCACACGCTCCTTTCAGATCCCATCTGACAGCTGAGCTACACAAAGCATCCCCCTCTACTTGCACTCAGCCCAAGGGGATGAACCACTGGGGGCATTGCTCTGGATTCTGTGCATGCTCGTGGAGACTGAGTTTATAATCTCAGGGCATTGAGCTGTTGGAATGTTGACATCTATTCTTTAGGGCAGCCACTTATGTCTCTATCTTGTATGTATGTCTTTCTCTCCCTCTCATATATTCAGACTTCCTGCACCAGATGTGCCAAGAGGACATTTGACAAACAGAGATGACACTTGCAAACTGCAAATGGCCCCTGACCACTCTTCACGTCCACAAGGCCTTCTCTGATTAGTCCAACCCACAGTGACCTCTCTGACCTTGACTTATGCCTGGTCTAGATCTTAGACTTGTCTTGCTTTCTTTCTTTCCATTCTGTCTCCCAAATAGACTCTAAGTTCCTTGAGGGTAGGTCCTCTTTGTGCTGCCCATGGAAACTCACACAATTCTGAGCGTATGCCATTGGTTAGCTCTGGCCCGATGCATGGACCTCCCTGGGGTGTGATGGAGTATAGGGGTACCCTAACCTGACTGCATATCAGAATCATCTGGGGGAGTTAAAAAAAAAAACATGGATGTTCAAGCATCGTACAAGATCTACTCTATCAGAAATACCAAAGGACACAAGGCCTAAGGCTCCATATTTTCCCATCTTCCTAGCTGACTCTGGTATGCAGCTTGCCCATTTGGGTCCATGGACTGATGCCTGTGAACCTTCACAGGCAGAAACTGGCCCTGCAATGGAATATCTGGCATTCTGTTTAAGTAAAAGGTATCCTAAAGTAAAAGGTATCACCTGCAATGGAATATCTGGCTTTCTCTTTAAGTAAAAGGTATCCTAAAGTCAACTTCTTATCACTCAGAGTTAGACTCTGAACTTGACAATATGTTATACAACCTAAGTTTCATTTTTTTAAACCAAGCAATCTGATATTTGTAACATACTGGGTGATTGTGGTTTGGACTAAAGTTTGCTGTGATGCTGAAAGAAAGGCCAGGGAGTTCCAGCAGAAGGTAGGGCAGTGCTTCTCACGGTCGTGGATCCTGCCACTGGATGCCAGCCCAGTGGACTTCAGGAGCACTTCCCATATAGTCGTAAGCTGGTCAATTACGCGAATGAAAAGTGAGACTAAAACACACTCACCCTAGCCATAACGTTTGCCATGCCGACTCCAAGATAGGCTGTGAACAGGGCTACAGAAAAAAAAAAAAGAGAGAGAGAGAGAAAGAACAATGCTTGGTAGATGCACTTTTAATCACAGGAAAGGCTGCCTTCCAATATAAATCACCTGGAATGCACAGTGCGCTGATTACTAGCATGAGTCTAAAGTCAGCAGTTCTGGATTCAAATCCTGGCTCCACCACTTAGGAGCTCCATGGGCTCTGTTTTAAGCCTCCATTTCCTCACCTGTACAATGGAAGTAAAAGGAATATCTCTTTCATGATGTTGGTGTGAGGATGAAAGGAAATAATGCATGTGTTTAGCACACAGTAAGTGTTCAATAAAGGTAGTTGTTTTATGGTTACTATTTTGTTGCTATTGCTAATACTTAAGGGAAAGGCCTTCTATGGAAAATAAATTTCTCTGATGTTTTATCCAAGCATAGCTGGATTAAATGAAATTATCCAAGCATAGCTGAATTAAATGAAACCTATTAATGTTTCTTGAGATAGCATCTAGGATTCTCATATTAATGAATAGGATTCAAAGCTACAAAAAATCATAGTGCTTGCTTTGGCAGCGTGTGTACTAAAAACCAAAACAAAACCATGTTTATAAAATAAGAAGGAAAGAAAGAAGGAAGCAGGAACTGAACACAAACTTGGGATTCCTCCCCTTGATAACATCTTCTCCAATACCATTAAAATCAATGAATAAATGTCTTATGTTTTATTTACTTTGAGTGGCCAAAAAAATTGTAGAGTCAGTAATTTGAGTATATGGGTGATTTTCAATGTAAAACAACTAATGCAAAGATCTCAACCAGATAATTATCTATTCCTCAGTTTTGGTTGAAGAGAAGGCTCACGGAGGCTCAGGGAAGCCCTCAGGTTTCATGGGGATAGCCTGAAGAATGACCTTCATATAATGGCCACCTAGCCACTTGGGCCACCAGAACTCACCGTTAGACACACTCACCATCTTGTCTCCATGTCTGGTGAGAAATCACATCAGCTATCTTGGTGTGTGGGGATGTGGCAGGACATGGTCGCCAGCGGTGGGGGAGCTCTGTGATCCTCATTTACTTTACCATAGACTTCTGTCCTTTTACCACTATTTTGTCTTTTTATCCTGGTGTTTCTTATTCAATAGCATATCAAATTCTTTCATGTATGAATTGTCTCACACTAGTGGGAAGGGCTGGTCTTTGGAAACAGTACTGGTTTCAAATCCTAGCTCTGCCATTTTATTTGTTGTATAACAAATCACTGAATGTCTTGGAATCTAGTTTCATCATCTGTAAAAAGGCATCTTGAAGATCTGCCTTACTGGGAGGCGAGGAATCTCAAGTGAGAGCTTCTATTTCCATAAACACAGCTGTAAATGTATCTCTTTCACCATGGGACTGCTCTGAGCAGAAGGGTGCTCACGGCTTGGCTTAGAAGGGTTTCTCTCCTCGGTTACACCAATTTCATTCATTGTTAAAGTTTAATCAATTAATTCAACAACTATTCACTGGCCCTCTGCTAAGCACTGGGGTCCTCTGTCCCTGATCTCTTAAGTGCCCCCTTTGCTACAACACCACCCCTGAGCACATGAGGCCTTATGGCCTTCTCTCTTTTTAAAATATCCATTAGACTTCTAAGGCTCACTTTTGGCACGTTTACGTCTCATACTGTTATGTTGCTTTGAAGTGATCTCCAATTCAAAGTTGCTTTTCTCTCCATAGTAAAAGTGATAGATTATTTAATGGTAGGTATGTCAATTAAGACTCGCCAAGTAGGACTGGGAAAGCCTTACAGTAGAGGGGCAATTCTGCACAACATCATCAGTTTGTAGACAATGACCCTGACAACGTTCTTGGTAGCTGAGGGAAGAAAAGGCCCTTGAGTACTGAAGGGGAAACTGGATTTTAGCTCCTCCTGGATAGTGTCCCTTCCAATGAGTGAGTCCCACTGTGATAACCCAACCATTTGGAAGAGATACACAATGTGTTTACAGTCTCCACTGATAAAACAGCAACATTGAGATATTCTCTGGCCATGCAGTTGCTCTGGCTTAGAGGCCAGAAAGACAGCAGTGCCAGGTTCTGTCAGAGTTTCCTGAGTCCACTTCCTTATAAAAGCCATCGGGGACTAATAAATAACAGCTCTATAATAAATGTCTGTCACTTATTTACCTTGGCTGACAGGGTTGGTCTTTTGTTTGGCAGTATCAGGGTGATGTGGACAAGCTGAAACTTGGTGTGGCATTTTACATGTGAGATTTGCTTTCCAAGGGGGGCTGGAGATCTCTCTCAAAAATCCATGCACAGAGATTTAAAAGTCTGATTGTACCCTGTGGGACCCCAGTGTGCACTCTCACACACTGCTGGCAGCAGTGGAAACTGGTATGGCTTTTTTGGAGATAAAGTTGGCATCCATTGAAATAAAAATTGGCATTCCCTTTAACCCATCAATTTAGCTTCTTGAAAAGAAGGTGAATCTTCTTACAGAAATGCTTGTACAAAGTACACAAGGACATTTGTCCCAAAAATATTCATTGCAGAACTGTTTGTAATGGTTTCAAACTAGAAGCAATCTGAACTTTCCCCAGCAAGAGGGCACTTATCATATAAAGTGTCTACACAGTCACCATCTCCATGGCCTTGAGCAGTGGAGGTTCTATACCCTGCAGCATGGGCCCCCTTTTTCATTAAATACACCAGGAAAAATGCAGCTCCAGCCTGGGCTTCCATCTCTGCCCAGAGACTCACCCAAACAGCTGATATCCTGAGGGAAACATGAGCTCCCACGACAAGGAAAGGGGACATCCCAGGAGAGCAATACCATACAAGAAGGACGACAAACTGAACAACTTACAGTTGAGATATATATATATATATATATTTTTTTTTTTTTTTTTTTTTTGAGACAGAGTCTCGCTCTGTCACCCAGGCTGGAGTACAGTGGCGTGATCTCGGCTCACTGCAACCTCCGCCTCCTGGGTTCAAGCGATTCTCCTGCCTCAGCCTCCTGAGTAGCTGGGACTACAGGTGTGTGCCACCACACCCAGCTAATTTTTGTATTTTTAGTAGAGATGGGGTTTCACCATGTTAGCCAGGATGGTCTCAATCTCTTGACCTTGTGATCTGCCCCCCTTGGCCTCCCAAAGTACTGGGATTACAGGTGTGAGCCACCGCTCCCAGCCAATAAAATTTAATTAATAAACCAGAAATGAAGAACTCAATGAATGATGTGATCAGCACAATGGACAGAGCCAAAGAATGATCAGGCCAATCAACTGAACTGAAGGGCCTCATGGAAAGATAAAGAGATGGAAAATATTAAGAAAAAGTCAAGAGTTATGAAAAAATAGCATAAAGTATTACGCTGAAATACTAGAAATCACAGAAGGAGAGGGGAAAAATGGAAAAGATTTGACAAAGTGAAAAATGATGATGTTCCTAGAATTAAAGGAAGAGATGAGGGCTCACATTGAGAGGATTTGAGTACCTAGTAGGAAAAAAAAAAAAAAAAAAAAAGCTACATCTAGACAGATAATAGTGAAATAAAACCATATATATATCTCATACGCAAAGAGAAAATTCAGAGAGTCCAGAGAGGAAAAATAAAATCAACTTTAACAAGAATTAGTTTCTTTTCAGACACCTTAATAGCAATTTTGGGTATAAGAAGACAATGGAGTAGTCTTTGAAGACAATTTTCAAAATATTGAGAAAAAAATGTTAAATCTTGAGTTTGTAGCCAGCTAAACTAAAATTTAAATGAAGGTGAAATGAAGATATTCTCCAGCATACAAGGTCTCTTTGCAGACCCTCTTTAAAGAAAACAAAACTCTCTTTGCAAACCATCTCTGAAGAAGTAATCCAGCAGTAATCCCAGCACTTTGGGAGGCCGAGGTAGGTGGTTCACTTGAGGTCAGGAGTTTGAAACCAGCCTGGCCAATATTGCAAAAACCTGTCACTACAAAAAATACAAAAAATCAGCTGGGCATGGTGGCGCATGTCTGTAATCCCAACTACTTGGGAGTCTGAGGCATAGGAATTGCTTGAACCCAGGAGGTGGAGGCTGCAGTGAGCTGAGATTGTGCCACTGCACTCCAGTCTGGGAATAGAGTGAGGCTTTTTTCTTAAAAAAAAAAAAAAAAAAAAAAAGTACAGAAGGTTAATATGAACTAAGTCAGAGTGAATAAGCAGTTAATAAAGTTTACAGTTGCCTAAATAAGCAAGGACCCAAAACAAAAACTTATACTTAACAACGAATCCAAAATAAAAATTCTATACAGTATCAATGGTTTTACTAGTTGTTAGGGGTGGGCCTTCTCAGAGGAAGTAAAGGCAGGTTCATGTATCAGTCATATTTGGGAAGAAGATACAGGTGTTAATAAACTTAAGAAATTGACAGGAGAAAATAAACAAGTTTGATTCTTAATAAGTTATGCAAAGCCACCAGAAAAACTTTTTTCCAGACTTTTAAACAGCGCTTACCGAGTGCTAGACACTATTTGTTCTATGAGTTTCGGACATGCATTAACTAATTTAATCATCAGAACAATTGTATGAATTGAATATGGTAACTTCCATTTTCTAAGATGGGGAAACTGAGGCATAGAAAAGCAAATTACTTATAATTTGCTTACATTCATAAGCAAATATGCTAGTAAGTAGCAGAGCTGCTGGAACTGAATCCAGGCTGTCTGGCACCAGAGTCTGAGCTCCATAACCAGCTCAGTAGACTGCCTCAACCATTATGCTACACCAGTGGAAAAAAAAGAGTATCTATCCAAAGGAAGGTGAGTGTGGTAGGAAGAATAATGGTCTCCAAAGATGTCCATATCTTAAACCTCAGAACTTGAGAATATGTGACCTCACATGGCAAAAGGGAATTAGTAGCAGCTGTGATTAAGTTAAAGACCTTGAGATGGAGAGAGTTTCCTAGACTTCTGAATGGACCCAGTGTAATCACAAGGGTCCTTATAAGAAGTGGGCAAAAAAGCCCTCTCTGGGGAGTAAAATGGAGTATTTCCACTTCCTGGTTCAGACATTTCTATGCAGATTACATTTTTGTTTTGTTTTATACAATAAACCTGTGCTGCTTCTATAATTGAGAAAATATCAAAGATATTCCCACTTTGGGGAAACACATTTCGAGAGCTTTGGCTTCATCCTTCTCCATGGTCTGTCAAAACCTCATCACCAGCCGGGCGCGGTGGCTCACCCCTGTAATCCCAGCACTTTGGGAGGCCAAGGCAGGCAGATCATGAGGTCAGGAGTTCAAGACCAGACTGGTGAAACCCCATCTCTACTAAAAATACAAAAAAATTTAACTAGGCATGGTGGTGAGTGCCTGTAATCCCAGCTACTTGGGAGGCTGAGGCAGGAGAATTGCTTGAACCAGGACCCGGGAGGCAGAGGTTGCAGTGAGCTGAGATCATGCCATTGCATGCTAGCCTGGGCTACAGATCAAGAATCCATCTCGAAAAACAACAACATAAAACAAAAAAAACTCAGCACCCGCCAGGTGCGGTGGCTCATGCCTGTAATCCCAGCACTTTGGGAGGCTGAGGTGGACAAATCATGAGGTCAGAAGATCGAGACCATCCTGGCCAACATGGTGAAACCCCATCTCTACCAAAAATACAAAAATTAGCTGGGCATAGTGGTGCGTGCCTGTAAGCCCCGCTACTTGGGAGGCTGAGACAGGAGAATCGCTTGAACTAGGGTGTTGGAGGTTGCAGTGGGCCAAGATTGTGCCACTGCACTCCAGCCTGGTGACACAGCGAGACTCTGTCTAAAAAAAAAAAACACAAAAAACAAAACAAGACCCAAAAAAAAAAAAAAAAACGGAAAAACAAAAACCTCATTGCCATCTCCTGTGCTCTCAAAATGCCTTCTCCTTGATCTTGAAGGACATGCTCAGGCTGTCCCCATGCTGGCCTGCACCACCCTTTCCACCAAACAGAATTCCTCCTCTTATTTTCTAGCATTTATGGAAAAGCCCCCTTCTCCAGGAGGTGCTTTGTGATATTTCTGAATGGAAATGGGCCCCTGGAGAATCCTGTACTGTGGACTTCTCCTTCTTCTTCCACAAAGATTGCACGGTCCTCTTGGGCTCCCTCTCTTGCCTGGCTTCTGCCCTCTACTGTAACACTCTGTGTGCAGGAACTGCATGGATCCTAAAGCTCCTAAACTCCTTGCTCTTCCTGGTACTGTCTTAACTGTATCATGTGTGTTTAATACATATTTATGGCTACTGCCTCCAGAAAAGTAAAGGTATGCATCCCAAATAAAGGTTTGAAACCCCTAACCAATCTCAGAGTAAAGCTGAAAGGTTGTAGGGTAAACATTCGAACCCAGCTGAACTCAGGTGGAAACCCCTAACCAATCTTAGAATAAAGCTGAAAGGTTGTAGGATAAACATTTGAACCTAGCTGAACTCAGGTGGAAACTCCTAACCAATCTCAGAATGAAGCTGAAAGGTTGTAAGATAAACATTCTAACACAGCTGAACTCAGGTGGCTACAGCACCTGTCTGTAACCCTCTCCTTTATCCTAAGCTCGTGAACAAATTTGGAGAAAGAGCACATTTCAACAGAACTGTTAGGTTAAATAGCTAAGTAATAGTAAATAACTTGATAAAAATGACATCTGCATGGCTACACCCAGCAACCTGAGTTATGTATATACTCTTGCTATAGCATCACATCAAAATGGAATGGGTCTTTAGAAACCCTTGGTACCATCCCATTTTCTAGTGCAGAAATCTATTCTAAACCCTGCCTTATACGTGGCCCACCGTTTTCATAACTGTTTAAATATCTTGGCTTGATTAATCTGGTGATAAACTGACTCTAGACATATATTTCCACTAGATTAGAAATAATTTCTCCACATTACACTGTCCTGCCTCCTTTTTGTTCCCAAGTGAATCTCATTCTCTCCACTCTAGAACATTATCTTAAATGCTTACACTTTGATTGCATTAGGGATGCCAGAGGCTATGGGTGAATGAGCTGCCACTCACAATCCACCTGGGACATCTATTAGCTTTTCAGATTCAAATCACATGCAATCTGTTTTCACCCAAGAGGTTGCCATGAGGGCCTGAATGCTACAAAAGGGAAGCAGAGGAGTGCGGTGGGATAACTCTGGAAGTGGATGGTAAGTGTGGGTTCTGGGTGTGGATTTACCCATCACTGTCCAGATTCCCTGCAGCACATTCCTTAGTCTCTCTGGCCTCAGGACCCCAACAGTAAAGTAAGAAGGATGGAGTGGAGGTTTCAGGATGCCTTCTTCCTCTGACAGGCTGAGTCTGGTTAGAACACTGGGAGTCAGAAAGGATTAATACAGCAGTTCTTGAAATGTGGTCTCGAGAGCAACAGCATTAGTGCCTCCTGAGAACTTGTTAGAAGTGGAAATTCTGCCGGAGTGGTGGCTCACTCCTGTAATCCCATCACTTTGGAAGGTGGAGGTGGGAGGATTGCTTGAGCCTAGGAATTCGAGATCAGCCTGGGCAACATAGGGAGACCCGGTCTCTGTAAAAAACAAAAAATTAACCAGGCGTGGTGGCATGCCTGTGGTCCTAGCGACTTTACTTGGGAGGTTGAGGCTGCAGTGAGCTGTGTTCACACCACTGCACTCCAGCCTGGGCAACATAATGAGACCCGTTTTTGTTTTTGAGATGAAGTTTTGCTCTGTTGCCCAGGCTGAAGTGCAGTGGCACTATCTTGGCTCAGAATGGGACTGTTTTTCAGAAAAATTAAAAAAAAATTCTTTCCCCCACCTCTAACAACGAATCAGACTGGTTGGGGGGGGGGCAGCGATTTGTGTTTTAACAAGTCTTTCAGGTGATTCTGATGCATTCTCAAGTCTTAGAATGGCTGGGTTACTGTGACGCTCAAAGGGGTAAATGTCATCAACCCTGATTCACCAGGGGACATTGCTTTGTATTTAGCTGGAGTTATTTCCCTTTAGTTTCTTGGGTCAAACAACTAGTTTGAAGAATGCAGGACAAGTCAGTTGAAAGCAAAAGTAGTGTCAGCTGTGGTCCCTGCCATCCCCAGTGGGAGGCATGGCAGATCCTCACAGCCAGAAGCAGCGAGTGGCACGACGCTGGGAGCTTCTCGGTGGCCAAGGCCGAGTGTCAGCATAAGCAGGAGAGCCCATGAGCACGGGGGAGCTTTGAGAAGGCATGTGTGGCATGCATCAGGGAAGGGCTGGTGTATCTCTGGGGATAAACTGAAGAATAACTGGGATTTTTTTTCTATCCTCCCAAACATCCATATTTTAGGATGTTAATATGACTCAATAGGCTCCTGCCTTCACAGTCATCAGAGAGGTAGGCAGAGGTGACTTTAATGCTCTCAGGGGACGTCACTTGTCCTGTTCACACATTTAGCAAGTGGGCTCAAGCCAGAACCCTGGCCCTGATTTTTCACGCAGTCCGTTTTTACTGCTTGTCCTTGATTGAGATCCTGTAGTCATGGGCAGCCCTCCCCCAGGGGTGTGGGAGACTCACCGCAGCCAAGAGCCAGGAGGTGGGTTTGCCAGGTGAGCGCCACGAACATTCCTCCCATTGCAATGCAGGCCAGAGAGCTGTTGAAACCCCAGAGTCCAAAGTAGATGTCCTCAAATGGGGCTGAAAGACTGAGTCCTGTTAGACAAGACAGGAGGGGTCAGAGCTCGGGACTAAAGGCAGGATGTTTGGAAGGAGACTGAGGGTGGGATTGAAGGTTAGCAGCAAGCATCCCAGGAATTCCCATTGGTCCCTAGGAAGCCATGATCTCAAGAAAGATCTGGAGCACAGAAGATGCCTGAGGCAATGCACGGGATGGAGGAGGTGCTCAATATTTGGTAAGGGCTCTTGTGCTCACCTGCTGCTGTGCCGAGCAATGATCCGATTGCAGCATGCAGGCACATGAGTGGGGAGGAGAGTAGGATAGCTCCCAGGAAAATGCCCCCTGTCCATGGATTATCACAGCCATATATCTGACCAACTCCCACTGGTATAGATTTCAATAACTGCAAAAGAAATTTTTTAAAAAAATGCCACCGAAACAACTGAACAGAAACCCACAGGACACCCACAAACTCCTACAATATAATTTTACACTGGATATACCGTATCTCTTTCAAGAACAGTGTTACTACCTTTTAAAATTCCCTCTCCTTGATTACAGAAAAATCCCAGTCATTCTTCAGCTTTATCCCCAGAGACACACCAGCCCTTCCCTGGTGCATGCCACACATGCCTTCTTAAAGTTCCCCCTGTGCTCACGGGCTCTCCTGCTTGCACTGACACTTGGCCTGGGTCACTGATAAGGTCTCAGTGTGGTGCCACTCACTGCTCCCGGCTGTGAGGATCTGCCATGCTCCCAGTGGGGATGGCAGGAACCACAGCTGACACTTCTTTTGCTTTCAAATGTCCACCAGTGCTGAGGGTGATCTAATGTATCCATGCATCCCTTTGTTCAATAGAGAGATTATTATCACTATACAATTTGGATGCTTATGCTAAAGCCAGAGACCCAATACCAGGTTATCTTATCCACAATTTAGAAGCAATTATTAGCAAGTTTGTGAATTTTCTTTTCTGTCATTAAGTGGAACATGTATTCATTTAAACCAAGATATCTTTAGCTTATTCTAGTTACGAACAACTGTCAAGCAGGTCTCAAAACACAAAAATACATGGAAATGTCACAATTCTGCTTTCTGGCTGAGGCCTGAATTTAGTTATTCTGTTCACAGAATTGCAGTTCTCAGGAGCGAACAAGGTTTGACTGAACATAACAAATGACCATTCTTTACAGCTGAACTTCTGGTTGGGCACCAGACCATAGTGTGAGTTTGACTCTACCCTAACATGGACTCAATTCTTCTAGCCCATGCTGGGTCTTCATGTCTAAACATTTTGGTATTTCTAGACCAGGAAACTTGGCAAAGACAGCATACCCTTTTTATTTTTTATTTTTCCGGATTTGACTGCAGAACTCTGTCTCAGGTAGCCATAGGGTTGGGGTTGGTGCTGATGATGGACTGGTCATTCGGAGTGAGGAGAAGGACAAAGCTTCTCCTGCCCCAGATCAGCACTGTGCAGGAGAACTTTCTGAGATGATGGAATAGTCTGTATCTGTGATGTTTAACACAGTGGGTCCTAGCCACATGTGGCTATCAACCGCTTGAGATGTAGCTAGAGAGGTTGAGGAACTCAATTTTTGACAATACTACATCTAAATTTATATAGCCACGTGGGGCTAGTGGCTCCTGTGTTCGTGCAGTTCTAGATAGATTAATGCTATTTTATACTGTTATTTTTCGTGGGTAGTTCTAATGAATCTTTGATTTTTCCTTCTGAATTATTTCCAGGTGCTTCATTAAATTTTCTGGCAAGAAGCTAAAGAGAAGCTGACTGGAGCTCCTCATGTGTTTTGATCACTCAACAAAGAAGACAGAAAAGGGCGTTTCATAACCTGACAGTGGGAGAGCACATTAAAAAGGTAATGTGCTTTGGTTTTTTTGTTTGTTTTTTGGTTTTCTTCTAATTTCAGGTATTCTCTTGTTCTTGATAGTCCAGAAACCTTAAACATATTTATTACACACCAACAGGAAGAGCTGGAATTTGATTTGGGTTAGCCAGGTTTTAAAAAGTACGAGATCTCTTTATGGTCATCTTTAAAGAGATACATAGGATTCATCCGTTAATACAGAGGTTCTCAAACTCTGGCCCGCATCACAATTTGGGGAGTTTGTTAAAACAGGTTCCAGTCCCCACACTTAGAGATTATGATTTAGAGGGTCTGAGATGAAGCCTGTTTGGGTATTGAAAACTCCCCAGGTGATTCTGATGCCTACCAAAGCTTGGGAACCCTAAATTATTGTAGATGTTCTATGAGCTATGCCATAAGGAAAAGCAGAATAGAGAGGTTCTGTCCTAAACTCTAAGCATCCAGTTTTTTGATTGGAGGGAGTAGACTGTGGAAGATTTAAAACCAGGCTGGAGGCCACATGCCCTAAGGGCTGGCTCCCATCACCCACCCCCAAGCTACGATGGAGTGACTCCCAGTGGAACTGTACTCTGGGGTTAGCACTGTAGATGTTTAGGGGAAAAGGCAGAAAAATTAGCTTGTCTAAATAGTAATTTAAAAAAATCCCTTAGACCCTAATGTTCTGGAGTAGAACAAATGCTTTAAATGGCAAGATGAAGGCAGAAAGGCCACCATAGTCCTGAGCATCTAGGGGACTCTGACACCTGTGGACAATTGACCAGAGGCCATTGCGTATCTTGCAGAGCCAGGGGGAATGTGAGAAGCCAGTGTCTTACCTCCAGGGCACTGAGGTCAGACCAGGAGATATTTGGAGCTGTAGTTACAGGTGTGACCAATTTGCCTGGAAAGAATGGATTGTAATGTCCTGTGGCTGAAAGGTACATTGACAGCGCCATGTTGAAAGGGAGGGTGAAGACAGGGAGGTCCCATTTGCTGAGCATGGAATTCAATGCGCTTGAGAAAATTGGGCTAAAAAAAGAACAGAGCAGAAGAATGTGTATGTGACAAACCAGGCTGACACATGGAATCTCGCTATACTCTGGAGGGCCTTTATTTCACCTGCCAATAGGCCCCTTACATGTTGTGTTGGCAAATTTGCCACAGAAAGAAAACTTGGGATAAATTCTATTATAGAGGCAGTAAATACTACATAAAGTAAAAAGAATCAACTCTCAGCTTATTTGGCTTTTGAAAAATTCTACTCTCGGGTTGCTCAGAGTGAGCTATATATTGAGATTTAAAAAATATTTTTGAAGTACTTATGACATACAAAATAAAATAATGTCTACATAGTTAAAGTCCCCTTCGTCCCTCTGCTTGCTCTTATGTCACTCCCTCCCCACTAGAGGCAACTGTGATCCTGATTTGGCATATATCATTTCTTTAATATACCTATTTTTGGAAAAAAAACAATCGTTCAAGGATGCAGGTAGTGTGAGCTAGAGGAAAACGATCTCACAGTTGGAGGGGCGGAGTGTGCGTCCTTGAGCTGTTGATAAATTGCATGACCTAGGCAAGGTGCATCTCCTCAGGCTCTGAACCTATAAACTGGTGGGCTGGGCTGCATGGTCTCCAGGTCCCTCGTAGGTTCTCACTTGACCCAATCAAAAAGCCATCACTTAAAGACCAGAACTCCAGAACTCCCATTTTCCTGGATTGTGGAAGGGAGCGTGGTGAGCACTTGCAGGCGAGGCCTCCTTCCCATGAACCTGTTCTTCAGAGCAGGTCCCAAATGACCTCCTGAAGAGGTTGGCTCTACAGGTAGGTCCTCTACACACCTGTGGGTGCAGCAAGAGTGGGTGGCCCTTCTGCAGACATTGCCCACAACAGGCTGTGCTTCTTATTTATGTGCATATTAGTATTTTATATTTAACTGCAATGTAGAAAGAAGGAAATCTCTGTTTCCAGGAAAAGGATTTAAGACATTGTCAACATAAAAACTAGTTTGAAGGGAATTCAGTAAACAAAAATTTTCTAAGGGAGACCTGGGGGGCAGGTGGGTAAGAATTCACGTAGGCACAGTGGTTCTCCCAGCATCATCTGGGAATGCATTAGAAATGCAAATTATCAGGCTCCACCTCAGGCAGACTGCATCAGAAACCCTGGGACCTGGGAGCAGGTGCCTGTGTTGTAACAAGCCCTGCAGGTGATTCTCATAGCGCTCAGGTTTGAGAGGCAATGATGGAGGAAGTGGGTCTCAACTTTGGCTATACTTTAGAGCCACCTGGGAAGCTTTAGCACTCCCAATGCCCAGGTGCTACTGCAGACCAATGACAGTAGAGTCTTGGGAGGGAGGAGTCAGGTGTATGGGGGCCACCTGCATCAGTGTGTGTCTACCAAAAAGACACCTGCATTTTTATGTCCATTGCAGCACTGTTTTCCGCTCCCCACAGAAGTGTCAATGTG
>NW_012101909.1:1377053-1390158 GCF_000951045.1 Mandrillus leucophaeus
TTCCCCTCCTCCCCCTCCTGCTCTCCCTCCTGCTCCTCCTCCTCCTCTTTCTTTTTACTTAGCCCAAGCAAGGAGGTTCTAGGAACTGGAGTGCAGTGATATAATCATAGCTCACTGCAGCACCTAACTCCTGGGTTCAAGTGATCCTTCCCCCTCAGCCTTCTGAATAGTTTGGATGACAAGCAAGAACCACTGCACCTGGCTAACCATTTTTAAGTGTGCAGCTCAGTGACATTAAGGACAATCACATTGTTGTGCAACCATCACCACTATCCATTCAAAGAATATTGTTCATCTTGCAAAACTGAAACTCTATGCCCATATAACAACTCCCATTCCTTCCTCCTGCCATGTTTTTTTAAAAAGGCATTTTGAAAACCAATGGTAACTTACCAAGTCATGGACATAGCACATACAGGGAGTAACAGCCACCAGAAATAGTCTCCCTTGTCCGAAAAGACAGCCATGAGTATTCCCACCAGGGTGGCATTGTAGCCATAGAGCCCAGATGCTGTTAATGACCTGAGGGGCAAGAGACACAGCATGGACATTTCCTGGGTGGGCTTCGGTTGCACTTGCACATAAATAACACTAGTAACTTCCAGATCATATTCATATTAAAACATGAAATTATATTTGGAAATGTATCTCAAAGTCTATGTAAGCATCGTACAAAAACTAATAAAGACATTAAGTGAAATATACATAGATAAAAATATAAATGTGCATTTAGATCAGCAGTCCCCAACCTTATTGGCCCCAGGGACAGGTTTCATGGAAGACAATTTTCCATGAATGGGGAATGGGGGATGATTTCAGAATGAAACTGTTCCACCTCAGATTATCAGGCATTAGATTCTCATAAGGAGTGAGCAACCTAGATCCCTCGCATGCGCAGTTCATAATGGGGTTCACACTCCTATGAGAATCTAATGCTGCTGCTGATCTGACAGGGGGCGGAGCTCAGATGGTAATGCTCCTCGCCCACCGCTCACCTGCTGTGCGGCCCAGTTCCCACAGACAGGCCACAGACTGGTACCTGTCTCCAGTGTAGGGGTTGGGGACCCCTGATAGAGAACGACTCCCTCTACAGATGTCACAGTTAAAGACAGGTCTACAGCGGCTGAGAGGAAAGGGGAGTTTAGCAAGGCAATCTGCTCTATTTTAGCCTTTCCTTTGGAAAGTTATTCTTTTAAATCAAGAGCCTCTGACTTGAATAGCACTTTTAGCATATGAAACAGTTGCCTAAGTTTGATTTCTTGGTGAGAGAGATTCCTGAAATGTAAATTCACTTTCTAGTGTCTTTGATCTTATCAACATTAATCTTCCAGCTTAGTATACATTTTTGTGTTCTGATACTTCTATTTTGTTGTCTCCAAACATACATTTCAAAGTTATTGCAAAGAAGAATGATTGCTTTTCTCTTACTTGGAGAAGTACCCCATTTAATTATGTGCTTGTTGAGCACCCAATTCTTTCTGAGGTTACTTTTTGCTTAGTATTCAATCTCATTTCTTCCCCATCTTCTCCTTCTTTAGATTGAAGGGGTACATGTGCAGGTTTGTTACATAGATATATTGCATGATGCTGACTGAGGTTTGGGCTTCTATTGAATCCGTCACTCAAATAGTGAGCAAAGTACCTGATAGGTAGCTTTTCAACCCTTGTTTCCCTTCCTCTCCTCTGTTGGAATCCCAGTTGTCTACTATTTCTGTGTCCATGTTTACCCAATGTTTAGCTCCTAATTATAAGTGAAAACGTGCAGTATTTGATTTTCTGTTACTACATTAATTCACTTAGGATATTGGCCTCCAGGTGCATCCACGTTGCTGATTTCAATCGTTTTTATGGCTATGTAGTAGTTCATGGTGTATATGTACTACATATTCTTTATATAATCCACTGTTGATGGGTACCTACATTGATTGACCTGACACGCCAGGACTCCCACAACTAAGAGTTGGCAGTGTCTGGCACCATGAAAGGCAAAGGATCCACTTCCCAAGGGCCTGTCACTCAAGGGTGATGTCTATAGGGGGACAGGGGAGTAAAGATGGTGAAGTGAGTGGGTGAGGCCTAATGCTGGGCTTGAACAGGAGGTGCTACAGCCAATGAGCCACACCGCAGGGGCTGGTAAAAGATAGCATGACAGCTGCTTCTGACTTGTTTCTAACTGGGCCAGGAGGCACCGTTGCAACAGGCAAGAGGATGTCACGTACATTAATCGGATGAACATTAGAGGTGGGATTCCCTATTCAAAAGTTCTTTGTCTCCCTTAAATAATCCTTGAGGGCAAATGGGAGGTGATGCAATTTGCAATGGTGCAAGCAAGAAACTGGGACTACACATGACAATGGAGAACTATGCAGACTTGTCCTCTCAACAACTGACTTGGAGATGTTAATGCTTGAGTTTGATCAGTGGAAAATTAATGGCCACATCTACAAGTTGTGGAGTGCCATAGTTAAAGCCACAGGAAGACATATATTTACTTAAAACAGAAGATTACCATTTTAATGCAGTCTTTTCAGACCAAGGAAAGTAAAACATCTGAAACTAACACATATGACTTGTCTTCTAAATGATATCTGATAAAATATGAGTTGATCATATTTCATTGGAGCAAAATAATAAAGGAATATTCAATATGGCACAATTCTAGACTCTATCCCCAAACTGAGAAGACTTTCTTGGCATGCATTGGAATAGAGTTTAACCTAGGCTATAAAATCCTCTTCTACGGGGAGCAAATCAGACTCTTTGAAATTGATGGAAAAGTGGAGCATTTGCTAGCTCTCTCCCCATGGACCTCTTTAGGCAATTTGCAGTGAGTGTTACAAGAGCTTAGTTGTGTAATGACCACACTTGGGAGTATGCATTGATCCCAGACACCTAGAATACTGGTTCCCTCCCTGAAGGAACTGGCCAGTGGGAAGCTGTCTACTACCCTGGTGAGAGTCAGCTCATCACTTCTTCAATGACAGATCAATTAATAAAGTGCATGCTATTTCTAATCTAATGAATATATCAGAACACCCACTAAGGCTTCTTAAGTCAGAATCCACTTAATTGGAATTTATGGTAAGTCTTTCCTCCAGGAGCTGAGGTGACCTTTGGTAATTCTTTTCTCTGGGAGCTGAGCTGACCTTTGCACTGTCTATGAAGAATGAGTTTGCTAAACTCATCATGGCAGCAAGATATAAAGGGTGTTATTAAGCCACTAAAACTTTTCCTGAATTCATATACACTTTTTTCCCAAGTAGAATGCTGATGACAAATAATTTTATCAATCATTAAAGAAGATCCCTTCAGAACCTCTCCAGGGAATTACTTACAGCTTAGTCCTGGTTAGGATGTAATGCCACAAGAATCTGGCATCATTTAGACCAGCCACTTATTCAGATATCAAGAGCAAGAGACTGTAACTGATTCCCTGACCTCTGACTAAAAACAAATATAAAGAGTTCTGTGGACTAAAGGTTGTTTCTTCTGGGAAGGATGTGATTTTATCACTGTTGCCCATAGTAACTTGTCAGCCCCTGTGTCTTAGAAGGGAGCTGAGAAGGCTTGAAGGGGTACACCTACCTGTCCTGGCTGAGCAAGAGGGCCGTCAGAGTGGAGACCACTGTTCCCAGCCAGCCAGTGAGAGCCCACCAGGGGTTCTGAAAAAGAAGTCCCACCAGAATCAGGATTCCACTGATGGGGTTGTTGACGAACACCACTTGGGATATGCCCCGGAGGATCCAGTCAATGAACTGGAGCACCGCAGGTTTGTCTGGAAGGGATGAGGTAAAGCAGAGCTAAGGAAGCAGCCAAGTGAGACTCCTCAACCACAGGCCCACCCTGAGCAAAATCGGCAAAACCTCCTGGAAGTGAAACATTTTTGATATTTCTTTAATATTTCTCTCTGAACCCATTGTCACTTTAGTGGCACCCAGATTCCTGAAAGCATCTGTCTACTGTATGCTTGACCCACACTGCCCCTCCTAGAATCTAAGCTCCTGAAAGCATCTAATGCGCTTATTTATCATGCTTATAGGCACAAACTCTGAAGCCAAAGGAATGAATCACCAATAGTAAAATTTAAGTTTTAAGTACTGAAACTACAAGATGAAGCCAGGTGTCTTCTCATAGGAGCTGGGCCCTGGCTACTGTCTCCATAAGAAAAAAAAAATGGTGGAGAGGTTTGCAGGTTAAAAGATAAAAAGTAAAAAAAAATATGGTGAGTAAAGAGATCTATAAAAAGTTGGAGAATATGACTAAAGATATAAGTAGAAGTACCAGGAAACCATTTCCCCCAAAGCTACTTCTCCTGCCTCTCCAAAAAGATGAAAGGATAAATACCTTTAAGCCAGTTGGCAAGTTCTTTCATATCGCCGGTGACGTAGCCAAGAGCTTTGGGGAAGCACCTTCTCCCTTTACATGGTGAAACCTGGTTTTCACCCATGTCCACTCTAACCATAGTGGGGCTGTCCTCCATGGCCGTCTCTTCCTCTGGCTCCTTGAGGGAAGGACAGAGCTTATAAGTATCCCTAAGGCAGCGCCCTCCGGATCAGCCAGCCTTGGGCCTGGTTACAGTAGAAGATCTGGACCACTGTGTTCCCTAGAACTAAGAGAGCACCGTTTTCCTCCTGAAACACCACCACAGAGCTTATTACCCAAACTCAAATCCCACTGTACCTTTGCCATCAGTGTCTCTAATGCTACCATGGAAAGGTTCTGGTGTTTAATTTCATAAGGTTCAGTGTCTGGTCCAACAAACATTTACTGAGCACGTATTTCCTGCACTTAAGGAGCTCAGTCTAGTTGAGAAGACTGAAAAACAGTTAATGTCAACAGAATGAGTCAAATCTTGTAGAAAGAGCTAAAATTAAGTGCGTTAGCTCCATGCTGTCATTTAAGGAGTAAGAAATCAGGTTATGGAATGGCCTGCTCACCAATGCGGGCTGAGCAGCTACTTGCCAACACAGGTAGCCTTTTTAAATTTTCATTTTACAAAAAATATTTTGTTTTTAAAATATTGAAAGGGAAGAATGTTTAAAAATTGTGTGAGTTGGCATGGCCTCCCCACCCTCTGCAAGTCCAAGATTGCTTGAATTTGTCCTTATGTCATGTGACTGTCTCAGATACTCTTTACTTTTGGAATTTGTTATTTAAATGTGTAAAACCAGGCAAGAAGGATATTTCACCAAGATAGAGAAACTGGGAAAGATGGAATTGGACAAAGCTGTTGAAAACCAAAGAGTTGTAATCTAAGGATTGTATGATAGAAAAATGTACAGGGCAAAATTATAGGAAACATGTCTCTGGAACATATGAACACTATAACCATGACTGTGTTCACTATGGGACCATTCACTTGTCATGATAAGTATCTGCAAGAAAGCACCAATATCACCAGAATTTGGTACCTTGAAGACAAAAATGATTTCATTGTGCTGATAGTAGATGCAAAAGAATACCAGTGGCATAATCCCAGAGGCAGGCTGAGGGAGGAAGCCAATGGCAAAACCACCTTGAGTGTGCAAGAACAGTCAACAGCACAGCCAGGTCAATTGGGAAGCAGGGAAACGCCAAAATCATCAGACCCTGGAAGGCATAATTGTGAAATGTTGAAGCCACAGCCACATAAGACATGACCAAAGAAACACTGCATGCCTCTGCTGCAGTGACCCATTTTCAAAGCCATACCAACTTATGGGAGGCATCAGGCTTCAGCTCAGGCAAGGGCAAGCAGCCCAAAGACATAACTGCCTTGAGTTTCTGGAACTGAATCTATAAAACCCTAAGGTGGCAGCATCAAATGAAAACACTCAAGCAGCATTTTCCGTCAACTCCCAAAGCAGGAACATGGGCTATTTCAGAATAAACAAATTCATGTTCTCAAAATTCTCAGCATATATTTGTTCTAGAGGGCTTGAAATAGCCCATGACCTCAGATTTTGGAGATACAGATTTGAAACCTGATAATATAACTGGCCAGACGTGATTGAGAACCTGAATGGCCTGAGTCTCCTGTTGAGCCACCCAGAGTTAAGTAAAGATTAAACTAGTTTTCTCCAAATCAACAGCCCAACATATAGGAGACTTATTGCCATTTGTGAATCTAATTTCAACATAATTGGGATGGGTTGTAGGGCTAGGATGTTCTGCAGAGAGGGGTCTTCTCATGACCTGAGCAGACAGTTGCTGCTATTTTGGAGTCCCCAGGAACCATTTATTCTGAACTGCTTAACCCTTCGGGAGCCCCTAGGAGCCCTGACTACTTGCTCCAGAAGTCAGGAATGAGAACCACTTAGGAGAAATCCATAACTTACAGTTGTAGTTTGCCCTAGAATTTTGCCGTGCTAGAATATTTGCATTTCTTAGGGGACTTTGAGTCCACACATCCTAACTGGGAAGACAAGGCAAGGCTATGGAGCCAGGACTTTCTGCTGATATTCAAACATCTTAGCCCCAGTGAAGTAGGCCATTAATTTCAACTAAGAAGAAGGGACAATAAATAAAAGGCACTCTAATAAAATAGACGCAGGGTAAATGTAAAACTCCAGGTGACTTCTCCCCCAGCTTTTCCTTGGCTGTCAAAACTCGGCTCAATGGTCCAGTCTCTAAACCAAGGTGAGCACTGTCGGACTTTTTGGACCAAGATCCCTGTGCCTTTGACTCAGCTCACAGCCAACCCCTACTTCCCAGGATCTGCCCAGAAAAGATACACCAGAGTTTGGAGCAGGCTCCCAGGTCCCCCGAGCCAGAGGCTGCATGAAGGAAGCATACCTGTTCCTGCGACCCATCTGCCAGGGCCAAGTTTAGCCGGGTGATGCCTCTGCGCGCTGCTTCACCAGCTTTAGTTCCAAAAGGGTCCTTCCAAACGGGACCATGACAGGCGTCACCAGTGCCGCCAATCAAAGACCGTCCATTCATCCTTACTTTTTCTCAATACATGACAAAGGGCAAAAATATGTGAATCAGCATGACATGTGCCCTAGCTCTAATGACCACGCAAAAGGCAAGCGGAGCAGGGCTGGAGCGTGCCCAGTGGGTTCCTGGTGAGGGAAGATGTGACCCCACACGGGAGACCTCTAACAGAGGAGGAGGACTTTGCCTTCACCAAAGTGCTCTCAGTGGGCGGAGACACAACCAGCTGACTATGGAAATTAAATGTTCATTTACTTTGCTTAAAAAAACAAAATGGGAAGTCATCCTACACAGGGACCAATGACCAGATTTTGTTCTGCTGCGTGTCTCTGCTGTTGGATCTGAAGCCGCCTCTTCCAGAGGGGGAGGAGGGGGTTCACATTCTGATATGTTTGGGGGCAGATTGTGAGGGCTGCATCTTGAGGACCAACACCAAAGCAACAGGTTGCCCCACAG
This sequence comes from Mandrillus leucophaeus, assembly GCF_000951045.1. Classification (NCBI taxonomy): domain Eukaryota; kingdom Metazoa; phylum Chordata; class Mammalia; order Primates; family Cercopithecidae; genus Mandrillus; species Mandrillus leucophaeus. The sequence continues at coordinate 1,384,425 of NW_012101909.1, forward strand.
CAGGTTCCCCTGGCCTTGTTTATGAAATGTGAGAAGGATACATGATGTGGGCTCTGTTTGCTGTAGTAAGATAATAGCCACGTTTTGTATGCATTCACAAGCCTGCTTTAAGAGACTCTTAAATGGTGTTTTTTTGTTTTTGTTTTTTTTCTGTGCTACCACATCCAATTTATTTTATTTTATTTTTATTTTTCCTTTTTGCAGAGACAAAGTCTCATTGTATTGTCCAGGCTGGTTTTGAATTCCTGGCCTGAAGTGATCCTCCCACCTCAGCCTCCCAAAGCACTAGGATTATAGGCATAAGTCATCATGCCAGGCCAGGAACTCTTAGATTTTGAATATCACTTTGTTAATAATAAACAGTTTTTAGTTGAATTCCACAAGTGTGGCAGCTTTTTATAAATTTTCTTTTTCCTTTTTAAAACTTCCATTGCATCCAAGAATATCACTCCTTTTCCAGAAGTTCTGAAACAGTTGTGTGTGTGGTATTTCTCTTTTTCTCCCCCTGTTGTTTATTCTATTTTTACTTTCTTCTACTGGCTTGGCCTGAAACCTGAAAACCTACCCTTTACCAGAGTGACTTGGAAAAATCCAGTGTTGGGAAATACTTCTGACATGTCTCAGGTAAAAACTGTGTATGTGCATGCGTGTGTGTGTATTTACCTGTGTATGTGCATATGCGTGTGTGTGTGTATTTACCTGTGTATGTGCGCATGCATGTGTGTGTATTTACCTGTGTATGTGCGCATGCATGTGTGTGTATCTACCTGTGTATGTGCGCATGCATGTGTGTGTATCTACCTGTGTATGTGCATACGCATGTGTGTGTATCTACCTGTGTATGTGCATACGCATGTGTGTGTATCTACCTGTGTATGTGCATACGCATGTGTGTGTATTTACCTGTGTATGTGCATACGCATGTGTGTGTATTTACCTGTGTATGTGCATACGCATGTGTGTGTATTTACCTGTGGTGAACTAGCTGGCTAGTTCTGCACCACACTGATGTGCCTGCGTGTTGCATTATGAATATTTTTATTTGATAAAGAACAAATGGTTAAGAAACTCAGTGGTAGGGATCTCATGTTATATAAAGCTAAAAACAAAGAAGAAAGAGTGAAGAATGAAAAAAGAGACAAGCAGGGGTTGTCACATTCTCTCAGTGTGGACGCCTTCCCTTTCTGCCCCTGCCTGGCGCCTGCCTTTCCCCTACCACCAATATCACACACCTTGGAGAACCCCTTCCTTGAGCTCAACATCAATATTTTCCTAGAACCAAGAGATAGGGAAATTTGAGAGCTAGGTGGGATTTTAGAGACCACATAGTTCAAGCCTTCATTTTATATAAGAGAAAACCGAGGTTCAGAGTGGGCACCATCCAAATTCACTCAGCACGTGGCAGGCAGAGTGGGTCTTACGGAATAGGTCAGCTCTGGTTCTCAATTTTTCAGTCGAGCCAGGCACATTAATGCCACCCAAGGTTCTGTTCAAGTCGACAAACAAGTGAAGCAGCAGTTTCGGTGTGCTGGAGTAGGCAGTGGGGGCTAGGACTCCGCGATGCGGTGGGCACAGACTGTCTTCACGGTCACTTTGAACTAATCTTCACGTGGGGGTTGAACCACCACAAAGAAAGAGCTCTGCGATCCCCACTTTCACTCTATGCTCTTGTCAGAAGCAGTTACTCTCTGACAAATGTCTCCCTGTGCCTCAAAGCTGGCACATCTACAGCAAGGCTTGTGTGTGCTGAAGTTAACATCCCAAGAATATTCTGGAAGCTGCACCTGAAGAGCTTTCCAGCAGAAGTCAAAAAGCACTTTTCATATCCCAGGTCACTAGTAAAATGAAGCAGTGCTTAGCATTTGTAATACAAGGCAATATCAAGATTTCAATTCAACGAATATCCTCTATTTTATTACACAAAATGAAATACGTTCTATTGCCAGCATGTACTAGAACTTTGTGCAATTGGAGAGACCTGAAGTTTTCAATTTTCCATGCTTCAGCTATTACTTTTAAAAATATTATGAAGTGTTGGATATGGATATAGAAGAAAGCATTTAAACACTCATGCTCTAGCATAATAAAGCGACTCTCAGCATTGACACTTCTTTGGTACTTACTATAATCTTTATTTTATGTAGTTTTTGATTTTAAGTAGCAGGAGATGCCCAGTTTTCCTTAAAGCTGTAATTGGAAACAAAGAAAATGCTGTCAGATATTCCTGTATCCTGGTTAAAACTCTTCCCTCCTCAGAAAACGCTACTCCCAGAAGTCTTGATTGCAGACACCAGAGAGTGCAGCTGCAAGGAAGCTGCCAAATTCGTGGCTTCAGTTGTGACTGACTCGTTCTCCCGATGGGTGCACAAGAACATTCCCTTCAGCATGACAGCACATGCAGAGGAGTACATAAATCCATCACTGGAAAGGGCCATTCCCGGTGGCCCACTTTTTTCTTTTGAGTCACGTAGACACTTGTCTCAAACTTATTTCAAGAACACAGCCTGAATTATGATTTCAAGAACACGGCCTGAAACTCCTAATGGTGTTGATTCGCTCAGACTCATTGAGCACACTGGGTGGACACCTCCCTGCAAACCTGCTTCCACATCAACTCAGGTGCTGCATGCACCTTGCTTCAGAAATCACGAATAAAGGCCTGCCTTTGAGCTTCCAGGAGGAAGCTGTGGCTTTGGTAAATATCTTTCTAGTCTACCAGAACTCTGATTTTGCTGCTCCTCATCAATTCTGGTGATATAAAACATTTTCTTCTAAAGAAAAAGAGAAAAAGAGCAAGACTTAGAACTGTGAAGACAAGCCCCAAATGATGAATAGTTGGAAATGAATAGAAATGAGGATGGGTACTTACACCACTCTAGCTGGCTTCCCGGCAGCAGAAGGCAGTGGCTGATAAAGATTTGCCTGGCTCCACGACAAGGGAGAGTGCTTCTCAGGAGATGGTGCTGAAGGGAGGCACCTAACAGTTATATACCCAGAGCCCCGCTCTGCTCTGTGTGTTTGTGGGCTCGGCTTTCTCCTCCCACTTCAGGCATCAATGCCAAAGCAACACTAAGGAACTGGTCCCCTGGCTTCAGTAACTGATATCTCTCTCTCTCTCTGTTCTTGACATGGTGCCAACTGCTTTGCCACTGTTTCCACAGCATTCCAGGGTCTTTGACCAGCAGTAATCCTACAAAAATACGTCTTTTTCTTCTCCTGTTTCCTCTGGCCCCTACTCATATTTTTGGAAATATTTACAACTGGAAAGGATCAACACAGTGTCAAACTAAAAACCATGGGGCAGGTTGCTGCTGTGTGGACTCGGAAGCTAAGCGACTGCTCCTGGGGTGAAATTTTCTTAGACTTGACACAACTTCCACACAGATGTAAGACTCCAGCAAGGGCCTGAGGGGCTGTTGGGAGGGTGGGGAAGACAAGGTACGTGCAAGTTGTTTTCTGAAAGTCAGCTGCCCTTTTTCCCAGGGAGGAGAAAACAAAAATGTGTTTCCCTGGAATATCCCTCTCCCCAGGTGAGAATTCTTGGACATACTCTGCTACCTCTTTAAAAGTCAGGAAGCAAACATTCCATAGCAGGGAAATCTAAAACTGAATTAAAATATCTCCTCCTTACCCCTTCTTTTTAAATTTCAATTTTGTGGCTTGTTCTGTTACGGCAAAAATCTAACTCATATGTACTTTTATGAGCACAGAATTTAAAATGTATGTATATATGTATGATCCCACAACCAGTCATGCAGATGTCATAGGTCTTCTTTCGTCTGGGTCTCCCGCCTGCTTGGATGTGCAGATAATACTTATCAGCCTTCGGCAAGGTGGCCCGTGGCTGGGAGCTCTCTGGCTCCACCCGCTGGACACCCGCCAGACCGCAGGGTTCTTGTCTGCTTGGGACATCCTTCCTCCAAGTGCCTCCTGAGCAGCTCAGGCAGAGTGTGTATAGGTCTAGGTTTATAATAAGAGTTTTGAGGTTCAGGCAAGTCTCCTTCCAACATTTTTTCCTTGGTAAAATGAAGAGAAAATAAGCTGCTAGGGTTTCCCTGAAGGAGAAAAATGAATCACCAGGAGACACTGTGAGTGGCCTGCTTTGGGAATGAAAGGAATCATACTAGTGTCTCCATGACTTCCTTATGCGAATGGGCCACTGTCCCTGATAGAAATAATCATGATAATGATAGTAATGAGAATAATAACTGCCACAAATGGTTGAGCATTCGCAAAAATCCTATATTATACTATTGTCCCCATTTTGTAGATGAGCAAACTGAGGCTCAGAGTTTAAATAACTTGCTCAAAGTCTGACTCAAGTTTTATACTTTTTTTTTTTTTTTCAAATTTTGTACTTTTAACCACTCTAGTGCTGTCCAATATTTCCAGCTTCTGCCTGTATGTTTGCTTTTCATTAATGCCTTCACTCAACTTGGCCATGATGCATATTTATGAACCTCGTCCTGAAGCTGCCTCCACATGACACCCATGCAGCCTTCTGCCTCAGTGGCACTGGTCAGGGCTGAGGGTGTGTAGTGAGTCTCAGGTCTTCTTGGAAAAACCACCTCCTTCTGTACCCACCCTCCCTCCCTGGCCTTTTTCCTGGTCCCTGTAGAGCCACACTTTAAGCGGGGGTCACAAAATATAGCCTTGCCATATTGTATGCACAAGGCAGTGCAAGTCACATGGAATTCCAAGTCAGATAAACCCGAGTTTGAATACTGGCTTTTCTCTGTCAAGCTGTATGACCTCAGGCATGTTACTCACTGTTTCTGAGCCTCAGATTCCTCAGTGTAAAGTGGGGTAACTTTACTTCCTTTTTAATGTTGTGATGAGGGATGACATCTTTAACGCACCATGCTGATGTCTGCCCCTCTCAGTCAGCACTGGTTACCTTGCGGATTTCCAAATGGAAACTTCCTCCTGGCTTGAATAAGGGCACACGCTGCTCTCTGCTTTGATATTAGAAGGGGTGCAGTTATGAGTACAGAGGAAACCATTCACTTCATTCAAGAACTGTGAACTAGGTAACTTTCTGATGCAAGACATGCATATCTGTGTTCTCGGTGCTTTTAAGCAGCCTAATTTTTCATACAATGACCTTTTCCCTGTTCTTTCTACAGCAGCTCCTTTATTATTTCCAGAGAGTCGTTTGCTGAGTGTTTATGCCCTAACATTGTCTTTCCTTGGTCTTTCCCTTGCATCTCCTCTTTGGGTGCCCCTCTCTGTTCCCATACCACGTGAATGCACCTTCCATCTGTCTGCCTGGAACAATCACAAATGAACATACATAAAGCTGCTCTCCTCTACAACTTTCTCCTTGGAGTTTCTGCCCCTAGGATGTTTTCTCTCTCCTCCCCCTCCCCATGCTCTGCCCAAATCTATTTGGATTTCCCAGTGGGCTTCTGTGCACTTAAAGCAGTTTCCGTCTCTATTCCTCACTGGGCATGAAATCATGCCCCCCAGCTCTGCAACAGTTCTGGTACTGTCTTTTATTATTATTTTTAAATATATCTTACGATGCACAGTCCCATCCGAGCCAGAAAGTACAGGATGATGAAGTCAGGATCCAATAGCTCTCTTTGTTCATAATGGACCTCTCTCTTTCCAGAAAGATTTTGAGGCAGTTCATCAAATATATGTAAGAGGACATAAGGACTAGGTGACAAAATGGAGAAAGGAGAATGCAACTATGGATAAAACACAATTTTTTTTTTTTTTTTTTTTTTTT
>NW_012101909.1:1390208-1404725 GCF_000951045.1 Mandrillus leucophaeus
TTTTTTGAGACGGAGTCTCACTCTGTCGCCCAGGCTGGAGTGCAGTGGCCGGATCTCAGCTCACTGCAAGCTCCACCTCCCGGGTTTACGCCATTCTCCTGCCTCAGCCTCCCGAGTAACTGGGACTACAGGTGCCCGCCACCTCGCCCGGCTAGTTTTCTTTGTATTTTTTTAGTAGAGACGAGGTTTCACTGGGTTAGCCAGGATGGTCTCCATCTCCTGACCTCGTGATCCGCCCGTCTCGGCCTCCCAAAGTGCTGGGATTACAGGATAAAACACAATTTTCATATTTTTTCTACAATACCTTGCATTTGTAGGTGTTTCTAAATTTGTGTTGTTTTAATCTGAAATTATAGCACTGTTTCACTAGATTGCTGCTTGATACTGATCTACGCATAGGCAATTTAATGTTACAAATAATTGGCACCTCAAGAGTATGTAGTTGGGCAGTGCCCACACTGAGGAATTCTACAAGACATTCTCATGCTTTTATGTCCCCTCACCCCCCGCAAGGAGAGTGGCAAGGACTGCAAGTCTGGAACAGAATGTTCCTTTGCAGTGTGTTCTGAGCCCACTGACTTCTTTGGTTTGGCAAACAGTCAGACAAAAAGGCGCCAGACGAGAGCCAAAACTTCCAGAACGACACTTGGAGGGGATGTTTTGTGGTAGGCATACCCTAGAGTGAAGCCAAGGGCCAAGCCAGCGCAGAGTACAAAAGTCTCACTCAAACCTCCACCGCCTGCTGTTGCTGGGGGAACACGATGGGTGATGAAAGGAGGCACTGAGGTCCCTAAGTTTTTAGCTCCCTTTAAATGCAGTCCTGAAATTATTTCACCCATTTTAGAAGTAAAAGGGGTTCAATAGCTGGGAGCATCCAAAGATGTTGTTCCTCCTTCACAAAGCAGAGGGTCCAGGTAGTCTCCATCCCTACCTACAACTTTCATCAGATGCCCACCTGTCAACTTTCCATCTTTCAAATTAAAATCATACTAGTGTAAGGCTCATAATGTGGTCTCTGGTGTCATGGGCCAATGTGTAAGGGTGTGCAGCTTGTGCACTGCACAAATGCACCACGCCTAAGGGGGTCACTATTAGTGTTCTAGACATTTATGTGTTTATTGCAACAAAGTTCTTGCAGATGGCACTAAAATGTCTTGAGAAAAGGGGTGCTAGTGTGTCTGTGCAAGGAGCCATATTGTCTAGCAATACCTTTAGCTTTTAAAAATTTTCATTTTTGTTTTTTTTTTTTTGAACACTGAGAAGCTAGCTTTTGTTTCTTCTTCTTTTTGTTTTTTTAGAGATAGAGTCTTGCTCTGCTGCCCAGGCTGGAGTGCAGTGGTGTAATCTTAGCTCACTGCAACCTCCACCTCCCAGGTTCAAGGGATTCTCCTGCCTCAGCCTCCCGAGTAGCTGGGACTACAGGCGCTCGCCACCTCGCCAGGCTAGTTTTTTGTATTTTTTAGTAGAGACAGGGTTTCACCATGTTGGCCAGGCTGGTCTCAAACTCCTGACCTCAAGTGATCTGTCCGCCTCAGTCTCCCAAAGTGCTGGGATTACAGGCATGAGCCACCACCCCTGGCAAGAAGAAAGGCTTCCCTGACCAGGAATCAGACCAGGGCCATGGTGCTGAGAGTGCCAAATCCCATCCACTAAACTACCTGGGGCGTCATCCAGCCTCCCAGGCTCGTGCCTTTTGCTTCTTCAAGATTAACAAAAAAGTCATTTTCCAATGAGGAACAATAGGAAAAGAGGTAGGAGAATCTTTTCAATCTTTTTAGGCTCAGATGAGAAAGAGAGTAAAGTGTTGGGAAAAATGGGGGGTGGGGACTGGCATGGCCGCGTTTCCTTAGGCCCTCTGCTGAGGGTAAACCACACGCATCGGATTGTTCTCTCACTGTGAAAGATATGGGGAAGCTGGCCACAAGCTCAGGAAGTTGAGCTCGATGTGTGATAATTGGGCCAGGAAGAGGAGGTGGGATAGCCTGGCATCACCATTGCGAATGGGACTCGCTGGGCACCCAGATCGATCTACTACCTTTTTGTCTGAAGATTTACCAAACCAAAACACCAGTGGGCTCAAAACACACTGCAAAGGAATGTTCTGTTCCAGACTTGCAGTCCTTGCCATTCTCTTTGTTGAGGGTGAGGGGACAGAGAAGCTTGAGAATGTCTTGTAGAATTCCTGAGTGTGGGCGCTTTCCAATTACATACCCTTGAGGTGAAAATTATGTGTAACATTAAACTGCCCATGCGTAGATCAGGATCTGAGTTACTCACCAGGGGCCTGGCTGGGATGGGGCAGGTGTGTTAAAGTGCATCTGCTCTCTGCAACTGGGGAGGTGGCAGCCGGCTCAGGCCCCTTCCTCATCATTTGTCTCAACTGGAGACTGAGTATCTTCCAGCTGCACAGTTTTGTCTGCTCAGCCTGATTTAATGACCTTTGGGGGTTATTAGGAATCCTCCCTGTTACTGTTCCCCTGCCTTACACCAATTGGCGGCCAAGAGCTGGAGAGTGATTCAAAGTCCCTTGGCCCTGACACCTCCTCCCATTCCCCTGGCCTCTACTTTATTTTCTCTTGGTATCACTGAGGCTGGGATGCAGGGCAAAGGCAGAAGAAATTTAAGGGCAAACTGGGCAAACTATTCAATGACCTGTCCCATCAGTTGACTTGAAACTAGACCACACTGCATCCTCAACTTCTTGAGCTGGTAAAAAGAAGTATTATGATTTAACTGAGCACAGCCTTAGCAACTCTCACTATAATAGCATTGGCCTAAGAAATGTAGTTTGTAGGGATGCTACAGACATAGAGGGGAATCCCCGTACCTCTAACATGGTATCCTGTTGTTAAAGAATAAACCTGACTCCAAGTTTTCTTCAAAAGCAAGATTAAAACCCAGTAGAGAAGACTTTATTTATTTTGGATGCGACATCTCTTATTAGTACTTAAAAAAAAATCAGCTAGGCATTACAGCACCATTATCTTTTCTGTACAGCATTGGAAAAATACAACATTTTCCATTTCTCATTCAAAATTCAGATGAATAAATGGTGATAGAACTAAAAGCACGGTTCCTGATTAATCACAAACCCCTGCTTTTAAACAAAAGATGGCGACTCTGAACACTGTTGTAACTCTTAGTTGGAGAAGTGTTTGCATTGACTTTGTTTCTGTTGCTGCTACTGCAAGAAGCCAGGTTTTAATTCAGCTTCTTGGGACCAGTGGAGCCTTCTCCCAACTGAGGTGTCAATTCTGGGTCCTGGAGAAATAGCAATGTGGGAAGCAATAGGGCATAGACAGAGAGATGGGTTTCCCATTGTTTATCCATTTTCCCTACCTGCTGTCTTTTTCTCACTCAGCTGAGGTTGCTGATTATGTTCTCCCAACACCTGGACCAAGGGACATATTTAAATTGGGGGCTAACATTTAGTTTTGTCCTGTGGCCCATTGTGGCTGGGATGTGCTGATGTGAGTGAAGTCAAAGAGTTTATTCCTGGGTAGGTCGCTTAGCTCTCTAGCCCCCAGCAGCATGACACATTGGCACATCGGCCAGCCAGTCCCAAAGTGTCAGTGAAAGTCTGAAAGCGGGCCAGGGGAGCAAGGATGGGTGAGGAAATGTCCTTCCTGCACACAGAAGCATGCCTAAGGCATGGTTCAGGAGATGTCATCTTTGAAGACAAGTATCTGTGATCTCATAATCAAACCCACATCGACATGGACAATGAATTAAACCTTGCTGAGTGAGATGGAAAATCCCAGGCAGAAACTTAAACACACATCGTGATATGATGTGTAAAACAATATCCCTGTGTGGACTTCTAATGCCCAAAGTCACTTAGCATTTTGGCTCCTTCTGACTCACACTTTTATAAAACCTGGGGTCAAAAGAACCTCCGAGAGACTTGACTGCCATGTAAGTCTCACAACCAATTGCTCAATAGCTTTATTTTTATTTTTTGCAATCAAGGGGTCTTGCTAGGTTGCCCAGGCTGATCTTGAATTCCTGGCCTCAAGCAACTCTCCCACCTCAGCCTCCAAAAATGCTGGGATTATGGGCGAGGACCACATTTGGTCCTCAATAGCTTTTTATCCTCAATGTTTAAAAAGGAGAAATTCATGTGACTCACGCCTGTAATCCCAGCACTTTGGGAGGCCAAGGCGGGTGGATCACAAGGTCAGGAGATCGAGACCATCCTGGCTAATGTGGTGGAACCCTGTCTCTACTAAAAATACAAAAAAAATATCTGGGCATGGTGGTGGGCATCTGTAGTCCCAGCTACTCGGGAGGCTGAGGCAGGAGAATGGCATGAACCTGGGAGGCGGAGGTTGCAGTGAGTCGAGATCTCATCACTGCACTCCAGCCTGGGTGACAGAGCAAGACTCCATCTCAAAAAAAAAAAAGGAGAAATTCACTTTAAATTAACATGCATGACAGTCTTGAAGGATGAAAAGTTACCCAGGGGCATCCCAGTGGTCGGTCAGTGTAGTACCCAGAGCTTTGTTCTGTTTATCTGAGATTTCTCTTTGAGGAGATGGTAGGGGCCTCTGACATTTCCTCTTGATTATGGCAAGAGATGGTGTATTATGGTCCCTAGAGTAGCCTGAAGCTTTTTTTTTTTTTTTTTTTTTTTTTCAAACAGATCTATATTGGAAAATCAGAAATAACATTTAGGTTTTGAGAAAAACAGGAAATGTTCTATTTTCAATTTTTTTTTTTTTTTTTGCTTCAAACAGATTGTTCCATTTATTTCTCTACTTGGTGTATTCCATCCTATTATTTAAAAATCATCCTAATCAGAAAACCTTACAATATGGCTTCCTCATAGAGGCCATTCACTTTTGTATTCCTTACTTCGGTAGATTCACACTGGGTAAAGCCATCTCTCCTGTTATTATCCCTTTCCTGAATCCCAGTGTGACACCCGTTTCCTACTCACCTTTGCTTCTGAACTTTCTTGTCCATTAGAGCCACACCACCTTTCTCATTCCCTCCATTCACTCATCCATCCATTGCATAAGAGATGCCAAGCATGGGATGACTCCTAAATGAAGAAGTGTTGCTCTTGATGTTAAGGATTTTAGTTTGGTGAAATTCTCTATCTTTTGGAATCTTCTCCTCAGCTCCTAAATGTGTGTTGCCTCCAGTGTTGGCTTGGATTCTCGGCTCCTTATGTATTTTCCCTTGGCAAATTCCTGCATCCTACGTTCTTTCCCATTCTGCTTCATCTCACTACAGCATGTTATGTTCAGCCAGTTTATTGGAAAGAGTCCTGGAGAAGGAATGGAGAGATACTAGTTCTGACAAAGTTGCCATTTCATTTATTGGCTTCTCAATTGCTCACTTCTTAGGAGAAGAGTTGGGCTAACTCAGTGATTCTTAGGCTTGTCTGCACATTGGAACTATCTGGAGAGCTATAACAAATGTGGATAGAGCATCTCTCCCCTAGGAGTCTATTGTAATGAGTTTGGGGTGTGGGGGGTTTTAAATTTTTCTTGGTGGTTCTAATGTGCAGGCAGGGTTGAGAACCACTATGTTGAATCTACTTAACCCTAATTCCCCACTCTCCAAAACAAGGAACAGCTTCACAGTGGGATCAGATAGATTTTGGAGTTTAATAGACCAGGTTCAATTTCCAGCCAGCAGTAACACCTCAGGGAAAATCACTTCACCTTTTTGAACCTAATTCCACTATGAAATTAATGAAGATTAATAATACCTACCTTCCAAATGTAAGCATCAAACAAGATCATAGAACAGGTCAGGCATTCAAGCAAAGGTAATCATTATTATTATTTCTCCTAAACAGTTCCTGTATCTAACTTCGCGATTTCCTTCAGTGGTGTTACCATTATCTCAGTTCCTGGGCTCAACAACTGCTTGCTGAGTGAGCACCAGATGGTGGAGCCGATCATCCTCCCTTGGGAAGGAGAAGTGCAGGTTAAATTTCACTCACTTTGGTGAATGTTTTCAGGTCTTGCCACTCAGAGTGTGGTCCCCAGATTGGCAGCATTGACATCTGCTGGAACTTGTTTAGAAATGAGACATCTCAGCCCCACCCAGACCTTCAGAATCAGAATTTGCATTCATTAGGTCCCCAGGGGATTTGTGTGCACATTACTGTTTGGAAAGCACTGCTCTAAAGCATCCCTGTCCTTGAGACTAGGTGAAAAGGCATGAATTCAGCCCCTGGAGTGGGGACAGTTTACAAATTCCAATGTCTTGTTTGGAGATGCCATGGTGAGCCCAATGAGTCATGGTGGCATTCCAGCTGGCAGCAGGGAAGGTGCTGTTGCATGCTGGGCCACACCAAAGGAAGGCAACACTCTAGGCCAAGCCTTGTCATCCCATTAAACTCCATCAAGTCTCCATCAGGTCCTGCCTTCTGCATGGTGCTGGTTGCTTCACATAGGTTTGGTGGGTGCCTTGAGGCCATCAGTTAACATGAGAGATCATCACGTCATGGGAGGGTGATGCTCGCACGCACAGGAGCAGGACTTCCTCCAGCCCAGGGAGCCTGGCAGCACCTCCAGTGGTCTAGCCAGAGGCCTCTGCATCCTGCCCACCCACAGGACTGACACCCACTGCATTGCAGGAGCAATCCCCATCCCAGGGTCTCAGGGAACTTCTTGAAGCATTTCCTTGGTGGGCCCCATGCCCCGGTTTTTCCACCTTGGATTCCTTGACCTTTGTAAATTCCAGGACCCTGCAATAATTCTCTCCCATGCCACCCCAGTATACATAAAACTTCTTTGTCTAAAAGGCCAAAAAATAAAACACTGTGTGGAACTATACTTTCTATAGCCTACATTATAACAATAGACATATTAAGGCAATTTTCTAAATGACACTGCCATCCCATCTGCTATCCTTCCTACCCCAGGACAAGGGTGGGTAAGCATCTTCCATCATGACTCCCTGTTGGAGGAAAGGTCAAACTTCAGGCCACAGCCATTGGCATGCATCTCCCAAAATATTTCTCTTTCCTCTCACCGTAATTACAGGATTTTGCAAGTGTCTGCTTTATAGAGCTTCCGCACTCACTGGCTAGCTTCCTGAGGGCAGAGTCTGGGATGGTCTTGTTTACTACTGTAGCCCCAGGTTCAGTGTCTGGCTCATGGAGATTCACAATAGTTATTTGTTGAGTATATGGATGAATAAATGGGTGAACGACTCTGACACTTTTGAAGACTAGGATGAGTTCCTGTGAGGTCCTGAGATAGGGTGTGTGTGTCTCTAGGTTGGCAGGGAAGTCGGGGCAGAATTCCTCTAAATATAGCCCTCAGATCAGGGCTCCAGAATTATAACTGGGACAGGCAGCCCAGGGTCAGTGCCCTTGCTACTGGGGACACACGTGGATCTTAAAGCTCCTATGGCTGGTGAATCAGCCTTACGCATGAAGCTCTCAAGATGCCAGCCTTGCAGATCTGCCCCGAGGGGAGAGGCTTTTGCTTGCTTCTAGGACTGCCCTGAACCTGGGGAGTGTCAAGTCTCAGCTCTAAGTGCATAGATTGGTCAGTTCCGGGGACACCCGAGGCGTTCTGAGGATGGCAAGCAGGAAGGAAGCCTGTGTCTTCAGGGCCTCTTTGGCAGAGATCATTGTGGATGACACAGGACAATCCCAATCCCAGCTGCCAAACCCGGGGGCCTGAGGTCCCTAAGGATCAGGTGCGGAATGGGACCGGTCCTCCTTTACATTGTGGTCACAAGCTGTAAATTCATGATCTCTTGGTTGGCCAGTTCACCACCTTCCTACTCTCCAAACTCAGCACCTTCTCTCAGGCTGCAGGCCCTGCCCTTCCAATTAACTGTCATTTGTTCACCCCCAGTTTCTCATCCTGCTGAGTGTCTGGGTAAGTCCTCAGGACTCCAGGGAATGGTGTGAAGTGTGAGATAGTTCTCGCACCTGGGGCAGCAATAAGACACAGGGAGCATCAGTGAAAGTCAAGGCTGCATAAGATCAGTGGTGACCTTGGGGCAGAATAATGCTTCTTCCTTAGCACACAAGGGGTTTGTAATATCATGAGCTAAAAGGGAACCCATTATGTGATCTTCCATGCAGGGACAGGATGACCGTCAAGTTCAATCAAGAGCTGCCAGATTTTAAGTCTCCCCTAAATGATACTATGTGACATGCAATTAAGTGCTAAATTGTGGGCAGACACGATTTAAGATTAAGAGAGTTTGGGTAATATCGGTAGAGTCTAAGCAGAAGGAACTTTACTAAAGAGATCAGCCTAATAAGGCCCTTAATATTTGAGTAGCATTTAGCGAAGGCAGGAAAAGAGAGAAAAGCCTTCAGGGGAGAGACTTCAGGAAAAGCCGAGAGAAGCATGGCTTGTTTTAGGGGCTGCAAACAGACTGTGATCAGACTAGAAGGTGTGTGCTGTCAGTCATGGCCTACAAATCTAGCCCCTACTTATGTCCACAAGAAAAGCACTGCTCCTTTTTGTTTGCATAAGGCATCAGAACTGATAGCATCTTCTGACATTCCCTTCCTCATGTTGTATGATATAATGACCAGGCATGGAGCCCCTACTGCCCCTACCAAAGGACTCAGCATCAAATAAAGTACAGGTAGGAAAAATACTACATTACCAAAGACAAGATGCAACTATGAACCCCTATGCCATTTAAAATAGCGAAATTATGCTCTATGTTCTATAACATGGGCAATATGGACTAGAATGCATTGGGGTTTCCTATATAAAGCAGGAGTCAAGTAATAACTATAACAACATTCTATGTTGTTATAACATTCAATATATAACATGTTATATATAACTACATAACATTCTAATAACTATATAACATTCAAGTAATAACTACAATAAACTGTAAGCAAATATTCAACAGAGCAGTCTGACTTTTCTTCTTAACGTGGGAGAAATAAGCACCATTTCCCTGCTCTCTATTTTCCATGCATTTCTATGATTCTCTGTAATGATGGAAGGTTTCAAACACTTTCTGCTGGTCTGAAACCCCTCTTGGCCAGGCATGGTAGCTCACGTCTGTAATCCCAGCACTTTGGGAGACCGAGACAGGTGGATCACCTGAGGTCCGGAGTTCGAGACCAGCCTGGCCAACATGGTGAAACCCCATCTCTACTAAAAATACAAAAATTAGCCAGGCGTGGTGGTGGGCACCTGTAATCCCAGCTACTCAGGGCGCTGACGCAGGAGAATTGCTTGAACGCAGGATGTGGAGGTTGCAGTGAGCCCAGATTGTGCCATTGCATTCCAGCCTGGGCAATAGAGCGAGACTCCATCTCAAAATAAAGAAATGAAAATAAAACCTCCCTAAATGCAGCAGATGCTTGATAACTGTAGCTCCAAAGTTCTGCCTGATTTCGGATCAAATAAAGAATACCAACAAATAAGAAGTGGTGGTTGCCACTTTAAGAAAGTTATGAAAACCTGCCAAGTCATTAGGATTTTTTAAAAAGTTCTTTACAACTTGGGGCTTCTCTGAAAACAAGGGTGTTGGAACAAGTTCTCCGAGGCTTTGCCGCCACTACCCTCTCCAGCTAGGGGGGAGGGGGTGTTCCTTACAGAACTGCTAACAAAGAAGACAGTTTTCCTGCCAAGCAAGCTGATGCTGGAGACTTACTGGAAGAGAGATTATGACGTTGGAAAATGATATGTGGGAATTATGAAGCCCGAAGGAAAGATGAGGTCTTCTTGATCATTGACTGGGTTTGCAGAGTGTCAAAAACCAGATGAACAGATATGACTCTGAAGTAATTGGAGATCAGGAGGGACTGAAGTTCTGTGGACAGAACAGTGTGAGGATGAAAGCAGCACTTAGGGAGCTTATCTGGGAGCAGTCCATGGGGTGGCCTGAGGGCCAGTGCCAGGGACCCTCACTGTGAGCTCTCCTGAAGCAGGACAGTACTGAGAGGAAAGGGCTGAAAATATGAGATCATTCTGGAGGAAAAAGAAATACCTTAGGCATGGGGGTGATGGAAGGGTGAATCAAAAATGGTATCAAGTGTTGGCAGGGAAGTGGAGTTGCCAAATCTTACCCACACTGCTAGTAGAAATGTACATTGATACGGTCACTTTGAAACTGCTGGCACCGGCTAGGCATGGTGGCTCATCCCTGTAATCCCAGCACTTTGGGAGGCTGAGGCAGGCGGATCACCTGAGGTCAGGTGTTTGAGACCAGCCCAGCCAATGTGGTGAAACTCTGTCTCTACTAAAAATAAAAAAAAGTAGCCGGGTGTAGTGGTGGGTGCCTGTAATCCCAGCTACCTGGGAGGCAGAGGCGGGACAGTCACTTGAACCAGGGAGGTGGAGGTTGCAGTAAGCCAATATCATGCCACTGAACTCCAGCCTGGGTGACAGAGTGAGACTCCATCTCAAAAAAAGAAACAAACAAAAAATGCTGCTGGCAGCATCTATGAGAGCAGATACGCATACCCCATGGCCCTGCAGTTCCTTCTTGGGACTATACACAAATGCGTATGTATAGTCACAAGAAAAGACATGCACCATCAAGTTCAATACAGCAGGACTTCTCATAACCCCCAAAGGGAAACAATCTGATTGCCATCAGCAGTAGATTGGGTAAGTGATACTGTACTTGCACAGCAAGAGAATGGGTGGTTTACACCTCCATGCAATGGTATGAGTGAATCTCACAATGTTGACCAAAAGAAGCCAGACATGGAAGAGAACAGACTGTATAATTTCATTTATACAAAGTTCAAAAACAGACAGAAGTGAGGCCATTGGTCACCCCATAAGAGGGCCCTGGGGGACTTCTGGGATGCTGATAATGTTCTGCTGCTTGATCTGGTGCTTGTTACCTGGGTGTGTCCATTCATGAAGGTTCATCAAGCTGTTCACTTGTGATGTGTGCACTTTAAATCTATCACGCTTTAATAACAATGTTAAAATGAAAATAGGAAGTGGAGCAAAGGGACCTGGGAGTCCATTCTGTGACAAAGTCTGAGATGTCTGGGCAGGCAGGTGGACATGGCCAGGATGCAGTTGGAGATGTGGGACTCTGGTCTGGGCAAGAATCCAGGGCTGGAGACACTGAATTTGGCGATCGTTTACACAGAAGTGACAGGGAAGGTGAGAGCACGGGCATAGGGGAGCAGTTAGAACCAGCTAGAAGCAGTTGGAGCCAGCTAGAAGCAACTAGATCCAGTTAGCTGTTAAAGGCAGGAGGATGAGGAGTGCGCAGAGCCGTTCATCGGGGGCATGTTCAGCATTTTCCCCCCATAGGTCCCTGAGCTTGGTTCTGCCAGCTGTGATTTCTGTCCTTTAGGACTTACGTTTTAATGGGGTGGGGCAGATGCTTCGTCATCGTTTCATGTGGCATCATCTTTTACAAGCTGAGGAAACAGAGGGTTGGCGAGGTGAGCTGTCCAGGGCTGGTGAGGACCGGAGTGATGGAACCTGTTTAGCTTCCCGCACACTTCGCGGTATGCGGTGCCTCTGACCCTGCAGCTCTCAACAGCAGAGGGCAGACCCTGGGCAGGTCAGCTGGCCTCACAGAAGGGCCCTGAAGCTCAGCCGAGGGGGTGGTGAGCAACATGCCGCTCTGCACTACTGCCTGGAGTACAGGACCTCGCAGGATAAAGGAGGAATGTGTTGGAATCCACGTGCACACACAGCAGTGACACAGGCTTGTATTCCCACTGCCTTGTGTGAGCTGCTGGGCTTGTGCTTTTCCTGTAAGCACATCAGGCCAGGAGGTCAGGGTGCCATTCCAAACTCCTGTGTATTGCCGGGGGCCGGGGTGATATATCAGTAGCAGAGCCAGCACATTTTCTCTCATAGAAAATCCCAGGGCTGTGGGGACTACCAAACACACCCACATGAAACATCAAGACATCTGCAGAAGAAATGCAGAAGAAAAACTACACTCAAGATCTCACATACGCGCGCAAAGTCTTCTCAACCATCACACATGGAGGGGTGAAGTAGCAGGTTGGGGCCAGTGAGAGATGCCCTTCATCAAGCTCCTCTACCTGTTTTCAGGACCTTCCCTATGTAATGGGGCATTACTTCGCCCCTCCATCCTTAACTCTCATTACTCCTCAACGGGATGTTGCATGAGGGTGTCAGTTCCTTCACAGGGGAAGTGCCCCAGGACAAATTGTCCTTATTCCCACCTCAGGCCTTTGCCTGTGCCGTTCTTTCTAGGAAGATGCACTGGGAGCCAAATGGATTGAGATCCTGGTTTGGGGGCTTCTGAGTATCATAATATGTAGATTTGGGACAAGTCCTGTTATGTCTCTCTTTTCTTTAAAAGGGGGACGACCCTCTCAGTGGTATCAGTGAGATGGTATACGTGAAGTTCTTAGTAGAGAGACCAGTATAGAGTTGGCAGGCAGGCAATCACAGTTGTTCTCCACCTCACTTCCCTTATCCCTTGCTTGGAATGTCCTCATAGTTGAAGTCATCTTGTTCTCCAGATATCTCTGGTTGTTTTGAAACTGACCCAGCTGTCACACAGATATTATTTTTAAATTTCTATTTT
The DNA here is from genome assembly GCF_000951045.1 of Mandrillus leucophaeus. Classification (NCBI taxonomy): domain Eukaryota; kingdom Metazoa; phylum Chordata; class Mammalia; order Primates; family Cercopithecidae; genus Mandrillus; species Mandrillus leucophaeus. Next base: position 1,402,704 of record NW_012101909.1, read on the forward strand.
TTGGATAAACAGAAATGGACCCTTGTCTTAAAAACTGAAACTTACATTTGTTTTATCTGAGTTCCTTTTTTAGGAAATGACCTTCAGGTCTCTCAAAAAAGTATAAAAAAACTGAAACTCTGGAACAGATCGCTGCATCCAGACAGTGAGATGTCAAATCCTTTGTTTATCATAATTGCTTCCTCGCCGCTCCCTAGTTCCTGTTTTCTTACACATTGCTAAATTTCTTTTCTGCTATGTAAATCCCTACTTTTAGTCAGTGTGGGAGATGGATTTGAGATGGAGCTCCCATCGCCTTGGCTGCAGCACCTGATTAAAGCCTTCTTCCTTGGCAGCATCATCTCAGTCATTAGCTTTCTGTGGGGTGAGCAGTAGGACCTAGACTGAACCCCTGGTGTTTCAGTAACAGCTTCACTCACTTAGATAATGTACCTGCTGCTCCTGCACCTGGCTCAGCTCCAAGGCTCAGGTGACTTGAGGGCTTGAGTTTTTCTTTGGAATGGAACACAGTATCTCCAGACCCTTAGAGTGACTTCCTCAGTGGCATTTTGGCTTCTGTAACTTCTAAAATGTCTTCAAAAAGCTAGTAACTGCTTGCATGTTTGAAATTTGATAACTTTTAACAGTAAGTTTAAACATTTAAAATGCATTTTTGTGTACAATTGTTGAGAATCTTGTGGATGGTGGTAATATTCTGTTTCTTGTCCTGCATGCTGGTTACATTGCTGTGTTCATTTATGGGAAATTCATTAAGTGGTACATTTATGATTTGCTCGCTTTTCTGGATAGATGTTATACTTTAAGAAAAACATAAAAAAACAAAAAACTTGTTACAGGCTTTCTGAGCCCAGAGCACATCCTGCCCTGCTGCTCGACCTCATAGTATGTGTGCGATCCTGTAGTGGAGTGACTGGTGGCTTACCCTGAGGACAGCAGGTCAGAGTTCTCACATCAGTCTAGAGGGGTCAGTGGAGAGGTCAATCGAAAGGCCACCTATGGTGAGAAGGGAGACCCCACCAGTGTCTTAAAAGCCAGATCAGAAATATTAGAGATGAAGTGTACATAAGTGTTGAGGAAGAAAACTTAACTTTGCCTTGAGGATCAGAGAAGTCCCCACAAAAGATGCTGGTGACATTTGAACTGGGTATTAAGGACTGAATAAGTGTGTTTCTGGTGGAAAACAGAAGAAAGGGATGACAAGAATAGCATGAACAAAGACGATAAAATTAAGATGCATTGGGTCTGAGGCTCAGAGAGTAATTTAATGTGGAAGAGCTTAGTGAGTAAGTGTGAGTGAAATTGAGTGTGTGTGTATGGGGAGAAGTGAGTCTAAAGAGATAAGCAACAGCTGTGGCATGAAATACCTTGTCTGTCAAGCTCAGGAGTTTGGGCTTTATCCTTCGAACAGGTAGAACCTCTAAGGGATGCTAAGTAGGAAAATCTATCACCTCCACCACCACCAATACCACTACCAGTGCCACCACCAGCTTCACCATCACAAATGCCACCACCAACTCCATCATCACCATCAATTCCACCACCAGCTCCACCTCCAGCATCATCACCAGAGTACCTATTACAATAATTGTCTTCACAGAATAAATTTTCATAATGCTAATTACAGCACAATTAATTAGGGAACACGTTTATTTATTTATTTATTGAGACATAGTCTCACTCTCTTGCCCAGGCTGGAGTGAAGTGTTGCGATCTCGGCTCACTGCAACTCCTACTTTCCAGGTTCAAGTCATTCTTGTGCCTCAGCCTCCCGAGTAGCTGGGATTACAGGCGCCCGCTACCATACCTGGCTACTTTTTTTTTTCTGAGACGGAGTCTAGCTCTGTCACCCAGGCTGGAGTGCAGTGGTGCAATCTCTGCTCACTGCAAGCTCCGCCTGCCGGGTTCACGCCATTCTCCTGCCTCAGCCCCCTGAAGCTGGGACTACAGGCGCCTGCCACCATGCCCAGCTAATTTTTTGTATTTTTAGTAGAGACGGGGTTTACCATGTTGGCCAGGCTGGTC
>NW_012101909.1:1404775-1477601 GCF_000951045.1 Mandrillus leucophaeus
GTGTCTTAAAAGCCAGATCAGAAATATTAGAGATGAAGTGTACATAAGTGTTGAGGAAGAAAACTTAACTTTGCCTTGAGGATCAGAGAAGTCCCTACAAAAGATGCTGGTGACATTTGAACTGCGTATTAAGGACTGAATAAGTGTGTTTCTGGTGGAAAATGGAAGAAAGGGATGACAAGAATAGCATGAACAAAGACAATAAAATTAAGATGCATTGGGTCTGAGGCTCAGAGAGTAATTTAATGTGGAAGAGCTTAGTGAGTAAGTGTGAGTGAGATTGAGTGTGTGTGTATGGGGAGAAGTGAGTCTAAAGAGATAAGCAACAGCTGTGGCGTGAAGTACCTTGTCTGTCAAGCTTAGGAGTTTGGGCTTTATCCTTCAGACAGGTAGAACCTCTAAGGGATGCTAAGTAGGAAAATTTATCACCTCCAGTACCACCAATACCACTACCAGTGCCACCACCAGCTTCACCACCACAAATGCCACCACCAACTCCACCATCACCATCAATTCCACCACCAACTCCACCATCACCATCAATTCCACCACCAGCTCCACCTCCACCATCATCACCAGAATACCTATTACAATAATTGTCTTCACAGAATAAATTTTCATAATGCTAATTACAGCACAATTAATTAGGGAACACATTTATTTATTTATTTATTTATTTATTGAGACATAGTCTCACTCTATTGTCCAGGCTGGAGTGAAGTGTTGCGATCTCGGCTTACTGCAACCCCTACCTTCCAGGTTCAAGTCATTCTTGTGCCTCAGCCTCCCGAGTAGCTGGGATTACAGGCGCCCGCTACCATACCTGGCTACTTTTTTTTTCCTGAGACGGAGTCTAGCTCTGTCACCCAGGCTGGAGTGCAGTGGTGCAATCTCCGCTCACTGCAAGCTCCGCCTGCCGGGTTCACGCCATTCTCCTGCCTCAGCCCCCTGAAGCTGGGACTACAGGTGCCTGCCACCACGCCCAGAAAATTTTTTGTATTTTTAGTAGAGATGGGGTTTACCATGTTGGCCAGGCTGGTCTCAAACTCCTGACCTCAAGTGATCTGTCCGCCTCAGCCTCCCAAAGTGCTGGGATTACAGGCATGAGCCATCATGCCTGGCCAGGGAACAAAATTTTAACTACACATCTTTAAAAATTGATGAGCATAACGTAGAGAAAGAAAGCTGAGTGAGTGGAGTGTAAAGCATGAGAATGGAGCTGATCTGTTGGAGGGAGACCTCTCTTTTGTAACCTGCGCTCTTCTGCTCACCATTAGTGCTGCCAGCAAAATTACAAGGTTAAGACCAAAAATTATGGAGGAAATGGAAGGATTCTGAGTATATGGATGAAAGACAGCCATGACTGAACTTAGACTTGTTAATAATTTGTTAATGATAAAATTTAAAATGTATTTTAAATTACAAAATTACAACATTATTTTTGTAATTCAAGGTTTCTGATTTTCTAGAAATGCAAATAATTGCCTCATGGTAAAGTAACAGGAGCTGATCAAAGAGCTTCACGTCTGTTATCTCATTTTTTAAAAAATTGTAATTTATTTCAGGTTCAGGGATACACGTACAGGTCACACAGGTAAATTGTGTGCCACAGACGTTTGCTGTACAGATTATTTTGTCACCCAGGTAATAAGCATAGTACTTGGTAGGTAGTTTTTTGATCTTCTCTCTTCTCCCACTCTCCACCTTCAAGAAGGCCCCATTGTCTGTTCCCTTCTTTATGTCTATGTGTACTCAATGGTTAGCTCCCACTTATAAGTGAGAACATGCAGCATTTGGTTTTCTGTTCCTGTGTTGGTTTGCTTAAGATAATGGCCTCTAGCGGCCGGGCACGGTGGCTCACACCTGTAATCCCAGCACTCTGGGAGGCCGAGGACACCTGAGGTTGGGAGTTCGAGACCAGCCTGACCAACATGGAGAAAACCCTGTCTCTACTAAAAATACAAAAATTAGCCAGGCGTGGTAGCACATGCCTGTAATCCCAGCTACTAGGGAGGCTGAGGCAGTAGAATTGCTTGAACGTGGGAGGCGGAGGTTGCCGTGAGCCGAGATTGTGCCATTGGACTCCAGCCTAGGCAAAAAGAGTGAAACTCCATCTCAAAATAAAAAAAAAAAGAAACATAATGGCCTCTAGCTTCATACATGTTGCTGCAAAGGATATGATCTTATTTCTTTTTATGACTGCATAGTATTCCATTGTATATATGTATCACATTATCTTTATCCAGTCAACTATTGATGGGCATTTAGATTGATTCCATGTGTTTGCTATTGTGTATAGTACAGTGATGAACGTATTTGTGCACGTGTCTTTTTGGTAGAATAATTTATATTCTTTTGGGTATATAATAATGGAATTTCTGGGTCCAATGGTAATTCTTTTTTAAGTTTTTTGAGAAATTGCCTTGTTGCTTTCCACAGTGGCTGAGCTAATTTATATTCCCATCAGCAGTGTATAGGTGTTCCCTTTTTCCTGCAACCCTGCCTGCATCTGTTACTTTTTGACTTAATAATAGCCATTGTGACTGGTGGGAGATAGCATTTTCTTGTAGTTTTGATGTGCATTTCTCTAATGATCAGTGATGTTGAGCATTTTTTCATACGCTTGTTGGTCATGTGTAGGTCGTCTTTTGAAAATTGTCTCTTCATGACCTTTGCCCACTTTTTATTAGAGATGTTTTTTGCTTGTTAATTTAAGTTTCTTATGTATTCTGGATATTAGACCTTTGTCTGATGTATAGTTTGCAAATATTTTCTCCCATTCTGTGGGTTGTCTGTTTATTCTTTTGGTCATTTCTTTTGCTGTGCAGAAGATCTTTAGTTTAATTAGGTCCTACTTGTCAACTTTTGTTTTTGTTGCAATTGCTTTTGACAACTTTTTCATAAAATCTTTGCTAGGGCCTACTTCCAGAAGGGTATTTCCTAGGTTATCTTCCAGAGTTTTTATAGTTTTAGGTTTTACGTTTAAGTCTTTGATCCATCTTGAATTGATTTTTGTACACGGTAAAGGAAGGGGCCCAGTTTCAATCTTCTGTGTGTAGCTAGTTATCCTAGTACCATTTATTTAATAGGGAGTCCTTTCTCCATTTCTTGTTTTTGTCAACCTTTGGCTTTTGTCAAAGACCAGATGGTGTATGTGTGAAGGATTATTTCTGAGCTCTCTATTCTGTTCCACCAATCTATGTATCTGTTTTTGTACCAGTACCATGCTGTTTTGGTTACTGTAGCCTTGTAATCAAAGGCTAGTTGGTCAAAGTATTTGAAGTAGGGTAATGCGATGTCTCCAGCTTTGTTCTTTTTGCTTAGGATTGTCTTGGCTATTTGGGCTCTTTTTTGTTCCTTACGAATTTTAAAATAGTTTCTTTTTTTTCTAATTCTATGAAGAATGTCATTGGTAGTTTGATAGGGATAACATTCATATGGTTTGGATCTGTGTCCCCATCTAAACATTTCACATGTTAAAATGTAATCCCCAATGTTGGCAGTGGGGCCTCGTGGGAGATGATTGCATCATAGGAGCAGTTTCTTATGGTTTAACACCATCCCCTCCTGGTGCTATCATCATGAGAATGAGTTCTCATGAGATCTGGTTGTTTATGTGGCACCTCCCCTTCTCTCTCTCGGTCCTGCTACTACTATGTAAGACACCTGCTCCCATTTGCCTTCTGCCATGAGTAAAAGCTCCCCGAGGCCTCCTCAGAAGGAGATGCCACCATGCTTCCTTTACAGCCTGTAGAATCATGAGCCAATGAATCTTCTTTTCTTATAAATAAACCAGTCTCAAGTATTTCTTTATTGCAATGTGAAAATAAACTAATCCAGAAAATTGATACCGAGGACTGGGGCATTGCTATAAAGATATCTCAAAATGTGGAAGCGACTTTGAAACTGGGTAATGGGCAGAGGTTGGAAGAGTGTGGAGGGCTCAAAAGAAGACAGGAAGGCAAGGGAAAATTTGAAATTTTCTAGAGACTTGTTAAATTGTTGTGACTGAAATGCTAAGAGTGATATGGACAATGAAGTCCAGGCTGCGGAGGTCTCAGATGGAAATGAGGAACTTATTGGCAACTGGAGGAAAGGTCACTTTTGCTATGCTTTAGCAAAGAGCCTGGGTGCATTTTGATCCTTCTCTAGGGATCTGTGAAACTTTGAACTTGAGAGTGATGATGAGTTATCTGGGGGAAGACATTTCCAAGTAGTAAAGCATTCAAGAAGTAGCCTGGCTGCTTCTAATAACCTATGCTCAATGTGTGAGCAAATAAACGACCTGAAACTGGAACTTATATTTAAAAGGGAAGCTGAGTGTAAAAGTTCAGAAAATTTTCAGCCTGGCAATGTGGTAGGAAAGAAAAACCCATTTTGATGGGGAAGAATTCAAACAGCCTGCAGAAGTTTGCATAAGTAAAATGGAACCAAATGATAACAGCCAAGACAATGGGGGAAAAGGCCTCAAAGGCATTTCAGAGAACTTTGCAGCAGACCGTCCCATCACAGGCCCAGAGGCCTAGGAGGAAAGAATGGTTTCATGGGTCAGTCCCAGGGCCCTGCTGCCCTGCACAGTCTTGGGACACTGGACCCTGTATCCCAGCTACTCCAACTGTGTCTAAAAAGGACCCAGGTACACCTTGAGCCACTGCTTCAGAGGGTGCAAGCCAGAAGCCTTGGTGACTTCCATGTGGTGTTAAGCCTGCAGGTGCACAGAGAGCAAGAGCTGAGGCTTGAGAGCCTCCACCTAGATTTCAGAAGATGTATGGAAAAGCCTGTTGCAGGGGCAAAGACCTCATGGAGAACCTATGCTAGGGCAGTGTGGAATGGAAATGTGGGGCTGGACTGCCCCCCCGCAACATAGACCCCCCTGGGGCACTGCCTAGTCAAGCTGTGAGAAGAGAGTCCTCCAGATCCCAGAATGGTAGACCCACCAAAGGCTTGCACTGTGTACCTGGAAAAGCTGCAAACACTCAACAACAGCCCTTAAGAGCAGTCTTGCAGGCTGAACCCTGCAAATCCACAGGGATAAACCTGCCTCGTGAGCCCACAGGGATGAATCTTCCCATGACTGCCCTGCTGGGTTTTAGAATTGCATGAGGCCTATTCCCTCTTTCTTTTGACTGATCTCCCTCTTTTGGAATGGGAGTATTTACCCAATGCCTATAATGTCCATTGTATCTTGGAAGTAACTAATTTGTTTTTCATTTCCAGGCTAACAGGCAGAAGGGACTAGCCTTGTCTCAGATGAGACTTTGGACTTTGGACTTTTGAGTTAATGCTGGAATGAGTTAAGACTTTGCAGGAAAGTTGGGAAGGCATGATGGGATTTTGCAATGTGAGAAAGATATGAGGTTTGGGAGGGGCCAGGGATGGAATGATATGATTTGGATCTGCGTCCCTGTCCAAATCTCATGATTCAACATGTAATCCCCAGTGTTGGAGGTGGGGCCTGGTGGAAGGTGATTGGATCATGAGGGTGGTTTCTCATGGTTTAATACCATCCTCCTTGGAGCTGTCATCACAATAGTGAGTTCTCATGAGATCTGATTGTTTAAAAGTGCATGGTACCTCCTCACTCTCTCTCTCTCGGTCCTTATTCTGCCATGTAAGATGTCTGCTCCTGCTTTGCCTTCTGCCATGAGTAAAATCTCCTTGATACCTACCCAGAAGCTGATGCTGCCATGCCTCCTGTATAGCCTGCAGAACTGTGAGCCAGTTAAACCCTTTTATCTTTAGAAATTACCCAGTCTTAGGTATTTCTTTATAGCAAATGTGAGAATAGATAAATACAAGCACTGAATCTATACATTGCTTTGAACAGTATGGTAATTCTAACAATATTGATTCTTCCTATCCATGAGCACGGAAAATTTTTCCATTTGTTTGTGTCATCTCTGCTTTCTTTGAGGAGTGTTTTTGATTCTCACTGTAGGATCTTTCACCTCCCTTGTTAACTGTATTCCTAGATATTTTATTCTTTTTGTGGTTATTGTAAATGGGATTGCATTCTTGATTTGGCTCTCAGCTTGGACATTGTTGGTGTATAGAAATGCTACTTTTGTACTTAAATTTTGTATCCTGAAACTTTGCTGAAGTTTTTTTTTTTTTTTAATCAAATCTAGGAGCTTTTGGGCAGCAACCATGGAGTTTTCTAGGTATAAAATCATACCATCTGCAAACAGAGATAGTTTGAATTCTTCTCTTTTTCTATTAATGCCTTTTCTTTTTCTTGCCTATTTGCTCTGGCTAGGACTTCCAGTACTATGTTGAATAGGAGTAGTGAGAAGCATCCCTGTCTTGCTCTGTTTCTCAAAGGGAATTATTCCAGCTTTTGCTTATTTAGTATGATGTTGGCTGTGGGTTTGTCATAGATGGCTCTTATTATTTTGAGGTAAGTTTCTTAATGCTTAGTTTGTTGAAGATTTTAAACATGAAGAGATAATGGATTTTATTGAAAGACTTCTGTGTCTATTGAGATGATCATTTTGTTTTTAGTTCTGTTTATGTGATGAATCACATTTATTGATTTGCATATATTGAACCAACTTTGCATCTCAGGGATAAAGCCTACTTGATCGTGGTGGATTAGCCTTTTGATGTGCTGGTGGATTCAGTTTGCTAGTATTTTGTTGAGTATTTTTGCATTTATGTTCATCAAAGATATTGGCTGGAAGTTTCCTCTTTTTATTGTGTCTCTGCCAGGTTTTGCTATCAGGAAGATGCTGGCCTCACTGAATGAGTTGTGGAGGAGTTCCTCCTCCTTATTTTTGTGGAATAGTTTCAGTAGGAATAGTACCACCTCTTTTTTACGTACATCTGGTAGAATTCAGCAGTGAATCCTTCTGTTCCTGGGCTTTTTCTGGTTGGCAGGCTTCTTATTACTGATTCAAGTTCAGAACTTGCTATTGTTCTCTTCAGAGATTTAGTTTCTTCTTGGTTCAATCTCGGGAGGTTGTATGTTTCCAGGGATTTATCCATTTCTTTTATGTTTTATAGTTTGTATGCATAGAAATGTTTATAACCCTCCATTGCTGGAGGGTTTTATTTTTGCATTTCTGTGGGGTCAATGGTAATCTCCCTTTGTTATTTCTGATTGTGTTTATTTGGATCTTCTCTCTTTTTTTTTTAATTCATCTAGCTAACAGGCTATTAATCTTATTTATTCTTTCAGATAACTAACTCCTGGATTTGTTGACCTTTTGTATGGTTTTTCACATCTCAGTTTACTTCAGTTCAGCTCTAATTTTAGTTATTTCTTGTCTTCTGTAAATTTGGGGTTGGTTTGCTCTTGTTTCTCTAGTTCTTCTAGATGTGAATTAGGTTGTTAATTTGAGATCTAACTTTTTGATGTAGGATAACGCTAGAAAATTTCCTCTTAACACTGTTTTAGGTGTGTCCCAGAAATTCTGGTATGTTGTATCTTTGTTCTCGTTAATTTCAAATAATTTCTTGATTTCTGCCTCAATTTTATTGTGTACTCTAGTCATTTAGGAGCAGGTTGTTTAATTTTCATGTAATTGTATGGTTTTGAGCAATTTCCATAGTAGGTTTATTTATTTATTTATTTATTTTTTATTTTTTTTTTGAAATGGAGTCTTGCTCTCTCACCCAGGCTGGAGTGCAGTGGCACGATCTCAGCTCACTGCAACCTCTGCCTCCTGGGTTCAAGTGATTCTCCTGCTTCAGCCTCCTGAGTAGCTGGGACTACGGGCATGTGCCACCATACACAGCTAATTTTTGTATTTGTAGTAGAGACAGGGTTTCACCATGTTGGCCAGGCTGGTATTGAACTCCTGACCTCCGGTGATCCACCTGCCTCAGCCTTCCAAAGTGCTGGGATTACAGGTGTAAGCCACTGCACCCGGCCCCTTACTATTGACTTTTATTTTATTGCTCTGTGATCTCAGGATGTGTTTGGTATGATTTTGGATTTTTTTGAATTTGATGAGGATTGTTTCATGGTTGGTTGTGTGATTGATTTTACAGTATGTGCCATGTGCAGATGAGAAAAATGCATATTCTGTTATTTTGGGGTGGAGAGTTCTGTAGATGTCTGTTAGGCCCATTTGGTCAAGTATCGAGATTGGGTCCTGAATGTCTTTGTTCATTTTCTGCCTTGATGATATGTCTAATACTTTCAGTGGGATGTTGAAGTCTCCCACTATTATTGTGTAGCTATTTAAGCCTCTTCCTAGGTCTCTAAAAACTTGCTTTATGAATCTCGGTGGTTGTGTTGGGTGCATGTCTATTTAGGATAGTTAGGTCTTCTTGTTGAATTAAACCCCTTTACTATCATGTAATGTTTTTTGTCTTTTTAAAATTGGTTTTGATTTTAAGACTATTTTATCTGAAATTAGAATAGCAACCTCTGCTTTTTTCTATTTTCTCTTTGCTTGGTAGATTTTTATCTATCCCTTTACTTTGAACCTATGAATGCCATTGCATGTGAGATGGGTCTCTTGAAGACAGCATATATTTGGGTCTTACTTCTTTATCCAGCTTGCCACTCTATGCCTTTTAATTGGGACATTTAGCCTATTAACATTCAAGATTAATATTGATGTGTGTGGATTTGATCCCGGCATTCTGTTATTAGCTGGTTATTATGCAGACTTGATTGTGTGGTTGCTTTATGGTGTCAATGGTCTAAGTACCTAAGTGTGTTTTTGCAGTTGCCAGTAATGGCCTTTCCACATTCAGCATTCCCTTAAGGATCTCTTGTGAGGCAGGTCTGGTGGTAATGAATTCCAAGAGCATTTGCCTGTCTAAAAGGATATTATTTTTCCTTTGCTTATGAAGTTTAGTTCGACTGCATGTAAAATTCTTGATTGGAATTTATTTTCTTTAAGAATGCTGAATACAGGCTTCCCAGTTGCTTCTGGCTTGTAGAGCTTCTGCTGAAAGAGCCACTGTTAGCCTAGTGGGATTCCCTTTGTAGGTGACCTGCCCCTTCTTTCTAGCTGCCTTTAACATTTTGTTTTTTATTTTGACCTTGAAGAATCTGATGACTATTGTATCTTAGGGATGGTCATCTTGTATAGTATCTTGCAAGGGTTCTCTGCATTTCCCGAATTTGAATGTTGGCCTCTCTAGTGAGGTTGGGGAAATATTCATGGATGATATCCTCAAATGTTTTCCAAGTTGCTTGTGCTCTGTGCTCGCTCTCACTCTCTCGCTGTCTCTCTCTCTCTCTCTCTCTCTCTCTCTCTTTCAGGGATGCCAGGGAGTTGTATATTTGGTCTCTTTACATAATCCCATATTTCTTGGAGGTTTTATTTATTTATTCTTTATTGTTTTTTATTTTTGTCCATTTTGTAGAACTGGTCTTCAAGCTCTGAGATTCTTTCCTTAGCTTGGTTGATTCTGTTGTTAATATTTGTGATTATATTATGAAATTCTTGAAGTGAGTTTTTCATGTCTATCAGATCAGTTTGGTTCCTCCTCAAAATGCCATTTCATATGTTATCTCCTGTATTGTTTTATTATATTCCTTAGATTCTTTGGATTGGGTTTCAACTTTCTCCTGGATGTCAGTGACCTCTGTTCCTATCCATAATCTGAATTCTTTTTCTGTTATTTCAGCCATTTCAGCCCAGTTAGGCCCCATTGCTGGGGAACTTGTGTGGTCATTTGGAGGTAAGAAGACATTCTGGCATTTTGAGTTGCCAGAGTTCTTGTGCTGATTCCTTCTCATCTGTGTGGGCTGATGTCCCTTCAACCTCTGAAGTTGCTGTCTGTTCAATCTGGGTTTTTTTTTTGTTTTTGTCTTTTTTTTTTTTTTTGCTTTTCTCTTCTTTTATGAAACCCTTGGGGGTTTCGTTGTGGTATAAGGTGGGTTCAGTTGACTGGGTTCATTTCTGGAAGATTTTAGGGGCACGGCTCAGCTCAGCACTCCTGGTGGACTCTAACTCTGGAGAGCTGGTACCACGACCCCAGCTTTGTTATCTGGCCCCCTGAGATTGGGAACCTGCTGCACCAGAGGGGTCAAGGTGTTCCCGGTCCACTGGCCACAACCCTCTGATGGGTGGTGCCAGACAAAGTGCTTCTTTGGGGTGGTGGCAGCAGGATCTGTGCTCACTCACGTGTTCTAGCACCTGTGGCAGGGTGCTTATGGGGTACCAGCAGAAGTAGAGCTGCTGCATTCCTGTGTGCACTTGTACCTGTGGCAGGGTGCAGGTGGGAGCAGGGTAACCAGTGTCTATGCTTACACTTGCACCATTGGTCGCAGGGGAGGGTGCTGGCAGTCACAGGGCTGCTGACCTTCGTGGGCACATTCACCTGTTACCTCATTTAACCATTAAAAGAACTACAATTACAATAACAGGCTAATAAATTAGTTCCTTGTTAGGATGTGAAATTTGGGCTCAGAGGCAGTAAATAAATTTCCAGGCCCCATAATCAGTGCGTTTCTTAGCAGCTGTGCACTCTCCTGAGATCCAATGTCCCTTTGAAAATCAGTGAGGCAGGAGACAGGCCTAAGCCTGGAAAATTAGATGCCTAGAATAGAATGCAAAAGCCTGGAATGCAAAAGGAGGGCAACGAGCAAATGGAACCTTCCATGGCTTTTGGAGGGGCTCTGGCGCCCTCTGCTGACACCGTGAAGATTTCATAAGCCAAGGAGTGAGCAGTGTGCTCAAGTCCATTGATCATAAGGGAGGATGTGTGAGCATGCAAAAGGGCACAGAAGGTGGGCAGTGCAGATGAAGAAGGCAAGGGACAAAGGTACAGAAAGAGCCATCTTGGTCCTAGGTGCATGTCAGTCTCTGTCCCCTATCTCTTTGCAGATAACTGGGTTCACTGTCTCTTAATTTCAAGGAAAAGCATGCTTTTCAAACTTCAATGTGCACAGGAATCACCAGGGATCCCGGGGTCGGGGGGTGCAGTCTGGGCTCCAGCCCCAGTGTTTCTGAGTATTAGGTCTGAAGGGGCCTTAGGGATCTGCGCTTTTTAACTACACCTGAGTGATTCTGATTGAGGTGGTTCTTGGACCACACTTTCAAAAAGTAAAACAAAACAACAACACACTCATTAATATTTCAGTTTAAGAAAAATGGCACTTCAGAAACAAACTAAAATTGTGGCTTCTACATTCAGTTTCTAAATAAAACCCCAGAGGAATTCATAGTTTATTGTGTTATTTCTGCTTTGCCCTGGTTAAGTTAAAGATAAAAGCTACAATTCTACAAAACACACACACCCCAACCATCCTGTTAGCCTAACTCTCCAAGATGAAATTAAAACAACCCAATAGTGTTCAAGTCAGTAAGTCTATTCTTGCAAAAGAAAGATTCCAAAACCTGAGGTGTTTGGAAGTATACTCCTAGAGATGTTAATATGTGGACATACACACACACACACACACACACACACACAGCCTTCTCTGGTAAAAGAAGGATAAGTGATTCATTAAAAGCACACTGGCATTAAAGTCTTTGAGAAGCCAATGGTATGAAAGATGTTTAACTTTATTTGGCTTAATGTACCTGGATCTCCTTGGATCATATGACTTTTTCTTATTTAAAATTTTTTCTTTTGGATATGTATTTATTAAGATCCTTGACTGATGAGTTACAGAAATACTACCTTAGAGCAAGAGGAATGAGAACTAAAGATTTTTCTAGATTCTGAAAAACAATCCCATATGCAAAAAAGAATAGTATTTTCAATAAACAGTGCTGGGACAACTGAATATCCACTTGCAGAAGATTGAGGACTCTACTACCATACACAAAAATTAACTCAAAGTGGATCAGAGACCTAAATATAAGAACTAAAGCTATGAAACTTTTAGAAGAAGAGTTTTGTCTCCTCCCTAGCCTTAGCCCTTAGAAAACTCAGACAGTTTTGTCTCTCCATGGAAGCACATCCAGCATCCTTTTATTCTTCTCGGATAACGGTCTCAGAACCAGGAGTTCAAATAGTAAGTGAATCAAGCAGCAAGGATATCCTGTGCTCAGTAATGTGTTTGGTCTCCAAAGTATGTTGTGTTCAAGTAATTGTAAGATGAGGTCTTTGACCTTAGAGTTTCCCACCTTGCTGAGCAAATAAAACCCTTCACCCAGGTGACAGGTGATACCAGATAACATAAAATTAAATGTTGAAGTATATGGTCAAGATTAAATTTTATGTAAAAACTACAGTTTTCTTAAAGAATACAGAAGCTACTAAGACATTCATAAGGGACGTAAACTGAGGTTTTTCGGGTGTGAAAGGCACAAACTATATGTCCCTCAAGTTATGCCAAATCATATTTCCATTCTTTTCTCCCAGTGTCAACAGTAAGTGTGGTTCCCACGAGCTCCTCTCTGGGCCATTTGGGCGACTGCTGTGATGGTAAGGAGGGAGGGTGGGCATGGACCACAGAGGCCATGGAGCCAGCCGCAGGTCTGCTGCTGCTCTTGGCAGATGGTAGCCACCTGCCTTGACCCTACACCCCCATCCGCAGTCCCCGTCAGGGCCTTCCTAGGATAAGGCCTTACAATGACTGGATTTGCAAGCTGCCCACTGACCCACGGCCACTCATGCAATCATGTCCTGGGCTTCTACGTGAATTCTACTCAAATTCCTGTGCTGATGCCCCCTCTCTCTACCTGCCTCCTTCAGTTCTTCAGACAGTCAGGAGAATTGGCCTTAAGTCACTTGCGATGCAGGTAAAAATGCAGATACCCCATCACTTACTGAATCCCATTATCTTGGGGTTCAGGGGAGGTGCTAGAATCTGCATTTTGGTTAAACATTACCTCGCTTAGTACACACCTCCTGGAATCAATTTCAGGTTTACAGGGATGCTGAAGGGAGGGATCCATCTGTCAGTCAATATGTATCAAGCATTTGCTGCGTGCCAGGCCTGGAGATGGGGGCCATGAAGATACATAATCTGTCCCCTCAGAGGTTATAACGTGGTGGGGAAGATGGGTTACTCAACAGGTTGTGGTATGATGTGTTGGGCAGGAAGCCAAGTCATGGTGGTACTCCGCGCTCACACACGCTTGTGATTGGGTGAAATCCAGCTAAACGTTGATTCAAAGAGCCCCCAGGGTGGTATGCAGGGATGGACAAAAGTCCGGCTGCTCTTTCTGCCTTTCTCCAGTAGGGAGTTTCACGAGCTGATTATGAGTAGAGGTCTGTCTCGGTCTTTCCTTTGCTCCAGCTGGAAAATCCACAAATAGTTTGGTTGCTGGGTGCCATCCTGGTTTGTTCCAGTCCCTGCACCATGGAGCCTGGGTGTGCTGGGTCTTCAGGGTGGAAGGTGCACTTCCTTTGCTCCCTGGGATGCTTGTCAAGTGAGTACCTCACAAGTGAGGCTCTGTGTATATTGCGGTTCTGTGTTGCTCTCTCATGCTGTCATGAGTGAGGAAGGAGCTTTAAAGCAGAGAACTAGCCCAGAGGGATCTTTGATGCTGCAGCCATGGGAGAGCAGGCTCCAGTTGCCACCAGGAGCTCAGCGCAGGACCAGCTACGTAATTCATGGGGCCCAGTACAAAATGTAAATATGGGTCCACTTGTTCAAAAGCTATTAAGACTTGTGAGACACTGATAGGAGGACAGATAACAACAGAGAAGGCAATGCCTCTTTTTTGCTGGACATAATTTGGAGAACCTACTTTAGGATAACTGTGTCTGTCACTCACTCACTCATTCACTGCCCCTGGGGAGAGAGGCTCCAGTTAGGGGAATGTACAAAATTCATCCCTGTTCACAAGGAGCTCACAGTCTGTTCATGCTGAGAACCTGGGGCTAAGGCCAAGGAGCCACGGTGGGGCCTGGGAGAACAGGAAGTCAGCCCCTGAAGGCGGCTTGTGGCCCAGCTCCAGCCACAGCCCAGAGTCCCTGTCCTGCCCTCCAGATTGTCACTTTAATCTTGTGTCCTGAGCTTTCCATCTTGCTGTATGCTAGGGTTAGAAACTAGCTAAGCATCAGTGTCTCTCTGGAAGCTTAAAAACAAGAACGACACACAGATGAGCAGAATAGGATTCACAGGTCTTTAGAGGGGCCAAGAGCAAAGCTTACATTTGTCCAGATCCAGAGGTTAAGAACTGCACGGTTGCAGGTCTCCTCTGACCCCAGGGACAGAGACAATCTCCACTTGACAAAATCATGCTGCCTGGGGCTCCTCCCACTTGAGAGCTCTTTAGAGAATCTTCTCCCTGCGGCCCTGCATAGTGCAGCACAGCACCGAGTGCCCCCCACAGCTTCTACAGAGGGGGCCCCCTGAGGAGCTTTGGAAATCACCCAGGCGTGGGCCGCCCCTAAGATTCTGATAGAGCTGGTCTGGGCTGTTGCCTGGGCACCAGGATTTGTAATGCTCTGCTATAATTTGTAGTGCCTGACTTGCCCATCTCCCCATCCCATGACACCCTTTACAACTACTGCTCAGGCCATGCTGTAAGTGACACGTGGATCCTAGTGACCCAGACTGACCCCTCCAGAAGCAAGTACTGGGGAAAGGATTGAAAGCTACCCCATCCCTGTCCCAGCCCAGCGCTGGCCCCACCGGGCAGTTCACAGAGGGGTGGAGCCTCACCCCACCTCCAAAACTGCTAATTTTTTTTTTTTTTTTTGCTCTCTTCCTGTTACAGTGCCAGCTGGCCACTAGTACCTGCTCTCTACATGGCTCCATGTTCTGCTTTTCTCCACCTCCTTCACCCCTGACCGCAGATGTCTGCCTGCACAGGGCTCCCTGCATGCCTGTCTCAATGGAGCTGCTTTTCTACACCCACTGCCTGCCCACCGGCTTGCCCTCTTGCAACAACTGCTGTCATCACCATTCCCCCCAACTTCCACCTTCTGCCCTCATTCCAGGCCAGCCCTTAACCCCATCCTACCTGCTCATAGGGCATACCTGCTGTTTCTCACTGGGGCCACGCCTCTGACCTCTAGCCAGCTCTGCGGGTGCCTGTGCTGCCTGACTGAGAGCAGCGTGGTTGGAGGAACTCCGGACAATCCCCTGCTCCTCTTTTCTAGTGCCGAGGCACTCACTCAGCAGGCTTCTAGGGCCAAAGCAAAACCTTGTTTTTGTGCTCAGCGAACTGAGCCGGATGTTACTGGTTAGTGGTTTTTTTTTTTTAATCTAGTCTTCTTTGAGGTGCAGGGTGAGCCCCCAACAACAGTGAGAAAGAGACAAACTTCACTTTAGAGGATTCTCTGTGCTGTCTGTGCTCCTCTTGCCTCAGTGCCCAGCGCTTCTCACTGCATCCCATGGCAGGTCCAAACCCACCTGGGGACTGAGGATAGGGACTGGGGTTAACGAGGGGCTGAAGAGTGACTCAAATTAGAAACAGTTGGGGCCCAAGAAATAGGCAGCACAGTTGTTTTCCCATCCCAGCTGCATGTTAGAATCACCCCAGGAGCTTTAAAAAATTACCTGTGCCCAGGCCCATTGCTGGCTTAATTGACCTGAGGTAGGGCCTGGCATCAGAATCAGAGGATCCTAATCTAGCCGAGAGTAAGAACCTGTGCAATGACCTCTGAACTTGGATCCCGCCACATCTGTATAATCTGAGAGTTTGTTAGAAGCACAGATTTTTGGTTCCACCCAGATCTAGTGAATCCAAATCTTTGAGGTTGAGGCCCAGGGATTTGTGTTTTAATAAGCCTTGCAGATGATTCGTAGATGCACAACCAGTGTGTCTATTCTTAGATTTGCAACCAGTGAATTACAATATGCAATGAAAGGAAAATAAATCAGTGGAGGCAGCATCCTATTTCTAAGTCTATCTCATAAAGTATGGGCTCCTAGACCCACAGCATCAACATCTGTGGAGAATTTGTTAGAAAAGGAAATTCTCAGGCCCTGCCTCAGGTCCACTGACTGACAGTCTTGGAATAGGGCCCACTAACGTGTGTTAAATAAGGTCTCCAGGTGATTCCGATACATACTCGAGTTTGAGAACCAATCTACCATCGATCTACCTGCTCCTCACCTGAGAACATTACATAGTTTAAATGTCTGAATAACAAAGGCTCTGTAAGGAAAGGATGGTTGTAGAAGACTGTTTGCAAAAGGGGCTTGAAGTTATTGCTCATAAAATGATGGAATGCTGAGGGCTAGATACCATGCACCACTCTGAAAAGTTCTTTTCCTGAACCCTACACATGTGTTTTGGGAGGAGGCTACAGGCAGTAAGTTCTGGAGGCAAGTCAGTTGACCTAGTTGAGAGCCTGTGTATCTGTTATAAGTACGTTGTTGTGTGCGTGAAACGGTTTTCAAATTCCAGCCAATAGAGTCTACAGAATTTATTCTGTAGAGAGAATAGAAAAGCAGCTCCATTGAGACAGAGGGGTAGGAGGGTGTTTCAGTCAATTACTCAGTTGCTATTTCTCAGGGCTATTATGTGCCATCAATGGGCTAGTTCAATGAAGGAAAAAAAACTTGTGCATGTATGTGTTCATATATGTGGCACGCACTCTGCCCCACTCATCTGAAAAATTTCCCCGACAGTTGAGTTAATCATGTGCCTTGGTACCCAGCGTATCTTCACGGGCCCATGTAAGGCCCTTCTCTGGGATACATAGGTGTGTATGTCCTTTTATGTATTTTATTTATTCATTCATTCATTCTGAGATGAAGTTTCACTCTTGTCTGGGCTGGAGTCCAATGGCATGATCTCTGCTCACCGCAATCTCTGCCACCTGGGTTCAAGCGATTCTCCTGCCTCAGCCCCTTGAGTAGCTGGGATTAGAGGCACGTGCCACCACACCTAGCTAATTTTGTATTTTTAGTAGAGATGGGGTTTCTCCATGTTGGTCAGGCTGGTCTTGAACTCCCGACCTCAGGTGATCCACCTGCCTTGGCGTCCCAAAGTGCTAGGATTACAGGTGTGAGCCACCCCGCCTAGCCCTGTCCTTTTATTTTTATACCCTGCTCCCTTTTCCCTCTCACATTCCTGTATACCTTTTTGTGTTGTTGTTTGTATGTGCGCTCGTAAAGCACGTGTTGGTGTCTTGTGTGCATGCCCAGATTTATAGAGTTTGCTGATTTCTGTGATGTAAATACTCCCACTGTGGCCGGTTTCAAGCTATCAATGTGATGTCACTGAATGGCATGGGGAGAAATGTGCTCACGTAGTGGGTTCGCAGGAGCTGGTGGAACCGGCTGCAGCTCTCCACTGTTGATGCTTAATTGAAGTGCTGGACTAGACTGGCTACTTTGGTATTCTGTAGACCTTATATGTTTTCATAGGTCAAATTCTTCTACCCCATCTATTTCTACTTTGCTTAGTATCGTGGGCCAACTAAGCTTGCTTTATAGCCGAGGATATTGGAATACTTAGAACAGCTGAAGGGCTTTATTAGCGGTCAATAACCAGAACAGCATGCACGTGAAGGGTTTCCTGCTCTTAATAAAACCAGATTATAACACTTTGGTGGAAAATGCATGAAAACTGGTGCTTTAATAGTTGTATGTCATCATTTGGAGGTTCTGGGGCAACTGAGTGAGCTGTGAGCATAAACAGCCTTCTGGTGAAATTCCTGGATGCTTAATCCTCAGAGAGCACTAATTCCATGGTCATTAAAATACAGCCTGAGACCTTCTTGGCCTCAAGGTGTGATTGCAAACTCAGAGGTAGCCTCTGGAGTGTGACTCGCTTTTTCTATGTGGAGGATTTGTTTCTACCCTTAAGGGCTGCATTTTCCTGGAGAAGTCGTATGGGCTAGATATGATGTTGAAGAGAAATATGCCACCCAGTGCTCTTGGGCTGCTAAAAGATGGCCAGTATCTTGGGGGCAGACTGAGAAAAGGTAAACATAGAAATTAACTTTTTCTAAATGAATTACATTTGGTAAAATGTAATTCTTTCTTTAAATCTGTGGTTATAGAGGGTCTGTTCCTGCCTCTCCTCCCCCACATTCCCTTTTATGTCCTCATCTCCATGACACTAAACTGGGAGTGCGTGTGTGTTTGGGGGGTGGTGGGAGGCCCCACTGTGGCACTATGAGAGGTTCATTCCCCCTGGAGAAGGGGTGGGAAGGTCCGGCCACATGGAGTTCCACAAAGAAGGTTTGTGGCTCAGGAGCTTGAAACTATAACCAGAGTTGACTAAACAAGCGTTACTAGCCACTCAAGACTGGCTTGATTTGTAATTTGGGGGCACAAAGCTAACAGACTCTACCCTAAATAGTGAGATGGGTTATTAGCAATCTGTGCTTCAACTCAAACAGAAAACCATATCCAAGGTCATTTCTGTGTAATTCACTCCATAAGCAAATCAAACCTGTTCTGATGATTTTGAGCCCATCGTTGTCTCTTTTCAGGCACGTGCTTGACCGTGGAAAACCCCTCAAGTAAGCAATGTGTGAACCTCTAGGTGAGCCCCATTTTAAGAAAACCCTGATGCTGACTTGCAAATTTAAACAGTTTAATGAGAGTACGATCATGAATATTACAAAGGGAAACACATTTGTTTATAACATGATTTGAGTGTTGATACAGATCAGTTTTCATCTGACAACTCCGGAAATATTTCTGTAATGTAAAGGAAAGCACATTGGCATTTTCAGTGAATTTAGATTCCTAACCCCAAGTCTGGAGAGCATCTTCCCATAACCCAAAAATAAAACTTTATAGAACGTTAACATTCTCCTGCCTCTTCTCGGGTAACCCTTCCATCCTTGACTTAAAGTAATTACTTGTTGTCATGCTGATTTCATCAGACTATAGAAGAGAGAGAATAATCAACACTTCTGAGGTGGAAAGGACTTTCACATCCCTCCCTGTCACGAAACTGATTAAGAAATTGAGGCGGAGAGCGGGGAAGGACTTGCTCAACATGGTAGGGGCTCATTAGCAGCAGAGCTGGGGCAGAACCAGCCCTCTTGCCTTCCGGGCTAATGCACAGCTCCTGGTATTGTGCTTTCCATATTAAATGACCGAGTTGTGTGACCATGTCGCTGACCTCTATCCCTTTCTTGGTGACTTCTCTTTAAGGATGAGGCTTATTTCACAGAAGAGGGCAAGTTCCCCTCAAAGGGAGCTCTTATGGAACAAACTATGGGTATAAAGTTTCAACTAAACATATCTTTGAACAGTGTTGTGCATCTTAGAAAAGAGAGGTTCTGGAATGGTGACTACATACATGTTTCTTTGTGTTTGGGGAGAGAGTCCCAGAGCAGACCGAAGGGAAGGCTAAATGGTCTCTTATCCTGGGGACCTGGACTGCCTGCTGAAGGCTGAATTTACAGTGATGTGTTTTAGAGAGGGAAACTTAGGAGATGTCGTAGGCCTGGTACTTTGTTATGATTGATGCCCTTCTGTTTCTCTCCTGGGACAGGTAGTAGATGCGGTTGGCCTCTGGGTAGGTGACTTTGCTGAGCGGGAGCTTGTAGATGGCGGGGTTGTTGGTCGTCAGGAGCAGGAAGGTGAGAGCTGAGAGACAGAAGGGCCAAGTGCAGGGTGGCAATCCAAACTGGGGGGAAAGAACACAGATCAGCCTTGGTCATATCAGGTGCTTGTGCTGTTTTAATCAGCCCTTATCAATCACCTACAGCCCTGGGGACAGGAGGGGCTGCTTTATGGGCATTGACGAAGATACTTCATTGATGACCAATATAAATAAAATCATGCCAGTGCTATTCATCTGCATTATAACAGGTGAACACACAATCTTCAAAATGCAGCCACTGGGAACCCTAATAGTTGGGCTAATATGCCCTCATGTAGAAGTCATCAAAGCATAATATGCCTTTTATAGAAGCTGTGTTTTGTCAGAAGCTGTGTTTCTGGCCAGGTTAGACTTCTAACTCTAGGAACTATGGTCATCCTGTGTCTCCTCCCATTAGCCCCTGTTGGAGAAGTGTCTTTTGCATCTAGTACAATGAGTACTAGACTCATCACAAAACTGTACAACATCAAGTGTTTAGCTGAGGTGTGCACAAATACAATGAGGCCCAGAAAAGAGATTTAGTTCACTGGGGAAGACAGGATAGTATCAGGGAAGGCACATTCTACTGCTTAGAAAAATTCCTTCCTATGCTAAGTCCAAACCACCTATTTTCACTAAAGGTAAGGGAGAGATTTAGGCAGGTGTGACTAGAATGCCCACCCCCTCCTTATCCACAGGATCACCTGGACTCCTCCTGGTTGTCCGCGCAAAGTGTGCCCTTGTACCCTTATCTAAAAAGGGGAGGCACCACCTGCAAGTGGGGCCCTGAGCCCTCTGCACTGGGGTTGGGGGCCAGCATGGGCTCCTCCTGACCTCACACATCACCCTACTGGAGCCCAGATGAGGAAGGGGTTCCCAGACTGGCCCGTGATCTTAAGCTTCAGCTCTGGCTTCTCTCTGGCCTGGCTGGGGCTTGACTCCCCTTCTTCTATGGAGGGGAGCTGGTTAGTTGCCATGGGGCAAGGATATATGCTGGCTCACAAGCTAGCTGGGCAGACACACACAAATTAAATAATAAATATTTAAAAATATTTACAGAAGACGATAGAGAGGAATTTGATTTACAAGATAATGCTCCTCAAATTGTCCTCTAAGGAGCTCCTGGCCTACTGATGATAGGAATGGATTGGCCCATAGTTGAAAGGTAAACTTTTGGGGCCTGGCTCCCTCTGCCTAGCAGGTGCTAAAGTGAGTAGTGTGACTTGAAATGAGGGAGATGAACTGGGGAATGGTTCTTAGAGGAGAGAAGTTTTCTGCAGGTTTGGGGGAAACCAAGAGGACACCAGGAAGGATGTTGTAGGCATGTTCTGAACCTGTGTCGACTCACCACAGATAACATGTTATCCAGGGCAGCACCCAGATAGGCAGCAAACAGTGCTAGGAAAAAAAAAACAAAAAACAAGAAATAGACCAGTAACTATTTAATAGCACCTCGAGATTGCTCTACATATTCTCTTCCCATCAATTTTATGCCACAAATGCTATCTCTAAGATTTTTTAAAAATTTGAGTTATGTTTCCATTCCTTGGCAGCTTTAAAAGTGTTAAATTCCATGCAAATGCCGGCGCAGCGAAGACAGCAGATGAACTTGTTAAAAAGGGCCAGAATTGAGCTGTTACAGTTCTCTTGGGTCCCACCACCTTGCATTCCAGTAAAGGAACATTTAACAGCATAAACCATAAATGAAAATTTTACTATACGGTGAAGGCAAGTGAATCCCAGAACTCCCTACTGGAATATTTCATCACAAGTTATTAACATAATATGGGTTTCTAGGGAAGAGCAGCATTCTGAAAGCTTGAGGAAGACTCGACATGCCCAGTGCCTTGTCGTGTAGCCCCTATAGAAGGTACGATGAGGCTGACCACTGGGAATGAGCCCAGTGTCAGCAACAGGGGAGAAGCTATTAAAATGTGCTAGTGTAATTGGCCTTTGCTTCCAAACCCTTCATTTCTCACTGAGAGCATCCCAGTTGTCCTTAGGATTATATTAACAAGAGCTGACCTTTATTAGTGTGTTATTGTATGCCCAGCTAGTAGCAATACTACCATAGCTTTCAGCATTCCTACAGTGTAAGCACTATTATTGTCGTCATTTCACACATGAGAAAACTGAGACTCAGAGAGGTGAAATAACATGACTGTTTGGCCTATATTTCAGTTAGAGAAGTCTCTTTTGTTTTGGAGGTGGAGATTCAAGGTGGAAGAGTAGATGAGATTAAAGAATGAGTTACACAGCCGGGAGCGGTGGTGCATGTCTGTAATCCCAGCACTTTGGGAGACTGAGACGGGAGGATCACTTGAGACCAGTCTGGGCAACAAAGCAAGATATCATCTCTACAAAAACCAAAAACATTAACTGGGTGTGGTGGCATGTGCCCGTAATCTCAGCTACTTGGGAGGCTGAGGCAGGAGGATGGCTTGAGCCCAGAAGTTTGAGGCTGCAGTGAACTATGATCATGCTAGTTACTGTGCTCTAGCCTGGGTGACAGAGCAAGACCTGGTCTCAAAAAACAGCAAACAAACAAACGAAAGAGAATGAGTTCCATGAGTTATATGAAGTGGAGTGTGCGGCTGTCAATGGGCATCATGGGTCACATGAGGCAGCTTATTCTCTGAGAGCAAACAGGAGCCCATGCCATCCTTTGTGTTTGCTGAATCCTCATCACTTAACTAGAGATAATAGAGCTTAGCGCTTACTGGATATTTCCTATGTGTCAGCATTATTCTCATCATGTTCACAAATGATCTAATTTGATCCTGACCACAGCTGTAGGAGTTGGGCACTGTGAGTATCAGGCATTGAGAGTTCAAGCAACTTGCCCAGGATTACATGGCTAACCAGTGGCACAGCCCCAGCCATCTGGCTCTGCGAGTGGGCTCTTAACCCGCCTCTCAGATCTGAGGTTGAAAAGACAGAGGCAAACCAAGCACCACCAAGGCCCCAGGATAAAGGGGAGCCAGATGGCCCGAGAGGGACTCTGGGCTTGGTCTGTGAAGAATGGAAGATTCCAACTCCATCCATCTTCCCTGGAATCCAGAGCCAAAGGATTCATTCTCTCTCCCTCTTCCCCCACTGATATTTGCTATTTTATCAAATTTGGTGGTGTTACTAGCAGGAAAATCCTCTGAAAACCCCGCGTGGACTCCTGTGTGGCTGTAGGGCTTGCAGAGTTGGGAGAGAGGAGGAAGGCTAGAAGAAGGAAGACGAAATGAGACATGCAGCCTGCCTGGGCTGGAGGGAGAACTGTCCGTCTCAGATGATGTGCAGAGCAGGCTGTGGTGGAAGGAACCTTTGTGACAGGATGCCTGGCCACCTGGCCTGTCTTATCCATCACTGACTGTGTGATGTTGGAAAAGGGCCTAACCGTTCTGGGCTTGAATTTTTTCACTGGTAGAGAAAGCACTGGCTTCAGGAAACAGTGTGGTGTCCTGAAAAGAGCACAGTCTTTTACAGTCAGGCAGACCTGACTTCAAGCAATGTATTTAGCTTCCCTTAGCCTCATTTCTCCATCTGTGAAATGGGGGTATTAATATCATCCACACACTTTACAGGGCTGGAGGGAAGATTAAATGAGATGGCCTGTGCCAAGGTTTCACAGCTCCAGCTCCGTGGACACCTTGGATGGGGCAATTCCTTATAGTAGTGCGCTGTCCTGTGTATTGTAGGGTGTTTAAGAGCATCTCTGGCTTTTACCCATTAGATGCCAGTAGCACTTCCCCCAGCCTCAGGTATGACACACAAAAATGTCATCAGACATTGCCAAATGTTCCTGGGGAAGGGGAAAATCACCCCTGGTTGAGAACCACCAGGGTAATATCTGACATAATTTGGGCATTTAAGATTTGTTTGTTGAACATGAATATTCCTTAGTGAATAAGCAGAACTTGGAGTTGGTATCCAGGGATATCCTGTAATGTCCTTTCCCAGCTGGTATCCTAGACATCCTTGTCCTCTGAGACTCTGGACAGAAGTTACAGCTCCAGGCTCCAGATGTAGCCACCTGCCCACCCCGCTATGCCCCCCACCGACTCCCCAACCGGGCCACCTGCTCTGATCTTACATGGAGTTCGTCGGCCACTAAGAGAGCCTAGAGTGGCACAGTCTTGACTCTGAATCTAAAAATTTCAGGACTCCTTGACTTTTCATTTCTAGCATTCAAACTTTTAACTTTTAATGGGATGAGGCCCAAACCAATTTAATAATATAAATGATGACTGATTTTAAAGATAGCTGAGCATTTAGAATTTTTGTCATTGGGACATTTTTATGGAAGGAAGGAACTTAGGCATAGGTCTAGTTTCAGATCATGTAAAAATGCCAGCCTATTAAGAAGTTAAAGTTAATTTAAATTAAAATATTAACAGTGACATTTATTTCCAGTGGGGCTGTTCTGCCTGTGAAGGAGCTATCATTCCCTCCTGCTCTCACTACCTCCTGGTTGCCTATCAATGGGCCCTACACACAAGTAAGCTTGACTACACGTTCCAGATTTTCTAGATGGCCTCAACTTCTTTTTTTCATTGAACCTATAAAAACATTTGTTTGTGAGGCTGAGTGGGCAGATCACTTGAGCCCAGGACCAGCCTGGGAAACAGTGCAGCCCTGTCTCTACAAAATATATATATAAAAATTAGCTGGGCATGGTGGTGCATGCCTATAGCCCCAGCTACTCAGGAGGCTGAGGTGGGAGGATCACTTGAGCCCGGGAGGTTGGGGCTGCAGTGAGCCGTAATCATGCCACTGCACTCCAGTCTGGGCAACAGAGTAAGACCCTGTCTCAAAACAGCACCAACAATGAAATGCCCCCCAAACTCTACTTGTATATGTTATAGACTGCTTTCCCATTTTTGGTCTATAAGTATATCACTGGATGCTTCCAGATCTTTCTTTAACTTGTAGAAGGAGGGTTGACTCTACCTCTGCCCACAGGCAAGTCCTTTTACCTCCCTTAGCCTCAGGCACCATGGCTACGAAATAGAGCTGGAGTTTTCAGCTTCTTAAAATGATATAATGAAGTAATATTTGGAAAAGTGCTTTGGTGAAAACCAATAAATGTCAGATATTATTACTGTGTAGTCTGTCTGAAAGTTCAAGGATCCACCTAAAAGG
This sequence comes from Mandrillus leucophaeus, assembly GCF_000951045.1. Classification (NCBI taxonomy): domain Eukaryota; kingdom Metazoa; phylum Chordata; class Mammalia; order Primates; family Cercopithecidae; genus Mandrillus; species Mandrillus leucophaeus. The sequence goes on from NW_012101909.1 coordinate 1,429,276, forward strand.
GCTTAAAATTCACTTTAGTGTATTTTCATGTTTCCTGAAGTCATCAGGCCTGTTGGCACTTTTGGAAGATGATGTGACTCAGTTTCATTGAAGCCAATGAGTGCGCCTTGGTTTATGAGAGGCTTCAGAGAGAGGTGCCATGCTGGAAAAGGGGGCGGGGAGTTTGAGTTTGGACTGAGGAAGACCTATCTTCATGTCTCAGCCTTGTCTTTTACTACGCAGTTGAGCCGCTTCACCTCTTTGACAAGGCTGGGACTTGGGGAGGTGAGTGAAGCACCTGGGGTGCAAAATTTCAGGTGGCCTTCACTCTCAGGGTCACGGGGATATGTCAGGGTCATCACTTGCTTGACCCTGAGAGTAAGCACCTCCTTAAATTTTGCATCCCAGCTGTCTCCCTTGTCTCACCTTAGTCTTGCTCTTTGACACAACTTTTCCTCGTTTGTAAAATACGAATAGTAATACCAACCTTGGAGAATTAGTGTTAAAGGTAGAGACACGAGGTATTTAAAATTCCTACTTCATAGTGGGTGTTAGGTGAATGGCTACCTTTTATTTGGGCAATATGACAGCTACTATTTTTTTTTTAAAGTAACTACAGTGTGCTGGCCTTAGGTTGGGGTAGCAAAACATAATTTTAAGAAGAGCAAATGAAAAAGACAGCAGCTTTACCCTTCGTATCTTGTTTAGAGTTTGTGGTGACTGTCATAAAATGCAAAAGAAAATATATATACAAATTATCTTAAGGAAACAAATATATGGCCATAGCTGATCCAGAATATCTTCCCTAGCAAGAATATTTGGAAAATTTTTATTATAAATGTATTTTTAAAAATAAGTTTATAGGCTGGGTGCAGTGGCTCACGCCTGTATTCCCAGCACTTTGGGAGGCCGAGGTGGGCGGATCATGAGGTCAGGAGATCGAGACCATCCTGGCTAACACAGCGAAACCCCGTCTCTACTAAAAATACAAAAACATTAGCCAGGCGTGGTGGCGGCGCCTGTAGTCCCAGCTTCTCAGGAGGCTGAGGCAGGAGAATGGTGTGAACCTGGGAGGCTGAGCTTGCAGTGAGCCGAGATCGCACCACTGTACTCCAGCCTGGGTGACAGAGCGAGACTCCATCTCAAAAAAATAAAATAAGTTTATATAGATAACGTTCACAGAGTCTACGGATGTACTGAAATAGAACTTCAGTTTTAAACGTTTTGCTTAAAAGGAGTTTTGTTTGGTTTCTGTTCATATAACATCAAGAAATAAAGGATGGTCAAGGATGAGGACATATAAATCTAACAACTTGTTAGAGTTGATCTAATTTCCTGGGACTCTGAACCAATACATAACAAACAGGGGTCATTTGAAGGGCCACAGCTAATGTTTGAATGCTTAAGGTGAAACGCTGTAGATGATGTAAATCACCCAATTCCATATGTAAGGAGTAACCTGCATAAGAGTTGCTCGGTCAGTTTGCTCCAACCCCCGCCAGGAGAGTAGCAATCATAGGAGACAGCCCAGGAACAACACCCAAACCTCCACCACTGTCTTCATGTGACTGAACATTGTGTATTCGGTGAAAATAGCGTTTAATCTATTAATTACTAAATAACCATGGAAGACAGTTTTATGTAAAAACCCTTTTATAAAGGAAACAAATCCTCCCATCCATATTTGGGGGAGTAGCAGAATTTTCTTAGGGTGGTTTTCTTTGCTGGGATAGAAAAAGGTCTCATCTGAGGTCATCAGGGAATTCTGTGGGCAGTACCTACCGCAGGCGATGGCGAGGAGGTGCGTCTGCCAGGTGATGACGTAGAACATGCCTCCTATCGCTATGCATGCAAGGGTGCTGTTGAAGCCACACAGGCCGAAGTAGATGGAGTCAAAGGGCGTCGCAATACTGAGCGCTGTGAGAGAAGGCAGGCATCAGGGTTGAGTCTAGGGTCTTATGGGGTCCATCTGCTGGCCCTGAAACCTACCACAGTCCTCAAAGCCCAGAGCCAGTTATCTTCTTAGGTAGTTATACAAAAAGGACTTATGGCTTTATTCTGTGAAAAAAACATCTAAAGGAAACAAATGGCCATAGAGTCCCATGAATACTAGCAGTTAAGCTGGCATGGGTTGAAGAGCTTCTTTGAGTAAGGACAGAAGTCTGATTTAAACAGCCCAGAGAATATCCTTCCCCTGCCAAGAAAGAGAACCTCTCCTTCATCGATACCTTAATTCTCTAATGGAGAACAAATCTTTCTTGTTGTCACTGGAGATGACTTAACATGTAAATATGCCTGGAAGAAACTTCTCCCAAACTTTAAATTTATACTAAGGTGTAAATGACTAACACCAAAGCCTTTCTTGAGGGCAGCTGTAGCTCAGAGGAGGATAAAGGGACTAGACCAAAAATAGAGTAACAGGGTACAACAGAAGGAGGGAAAGTTCACAGGAATCAGCAGGTGTAGTGTTGAAGATGAAAGTCACCATTTTATTTGGAGCCAGCCCCAGGCTCTAACCCCCTCACAGCCCAGGGAAGTGAGGACACAGACCTGCTAGCATCCCCACGGTGGATCCAATTGCTGCATGCAAGCAAATGAGAGGTGAGGATATGAACAGAGCTGTGAGAAAGATGCCTCCAGTCCAGGGGTTATCACAGCCATACACTTGGCCAATTCCAACGGGGATGGCTCTCAAAAGCTGTAGGCACAACAGGATTACGTGCTTATTATGGAGGCAAAAGAGACAACTTGACCTTGGCTGCAAGAGACTTGGCACCGAACCCACCCCGCTAACATTTTGCAACAGAGGTCCAAGATTTTTATTTCTATTCAAATAGGTTAACCTTTAACAGGAACAAAAGCTTTATTATCTTAATATTGAGTTCTTAGAACACTGATGGATTAGGATGTTGAGTTTCCTTTATTTAGAAATATGAGTGTAAGACGTTTATTCCCCAGGGAAGAGAACTTGAAAACCTTTCAAAGTAGGGTACTATTCTTTAGAAAAGTAATATATGTCTGATCAAAGTTGGGGTTTAAAAACCCTTTGCGATTTTTTTTTTTTTTTGAGATGGAGTTTCACTCTTGTTGCCCAGGCTGGAGTGCAATGGCACAATCTTGGCTCACCGCAACCTCCACCTCCCAGGTTCAAGAGATTCTCTTGCTTCAGCCTCCCGAGTAGCTGGGATTACAGGCATGTGCCACCATGCCCAGCTAATGTTGTATTTTTAGTAGAGATGAGGTTTTTTCCATGTTGATCAGGCTGGTCTTGAACTCCTGACCTCAGGTGATTCGCCCGCCTCAGCCTCCCAAAGTGCTGGGATTACAGGCGTGAGCCACCACGCCTGGCTGTGATTTTTTAAAAAAAGCTAAAAAGATGATGAGAAGGCGAAATATTAGACAAAAAAATCACCCTGTGTGTTTTCAAGAACAACATGTTTGGGGTGTGATTGTGTTAGTAAGGTCTGGAGGAGGAATTGGACTAGTATCTATAGGAGGGGCCAGGAGAAGGTAGTATCGCCCAGCATCTGCTATTTTGATTAGTAAACCCCCGGGACACCCTGGTTGATTCCATCCTCCACCTATCTCCAGGGCTGGTGGGACCTGTCTGAATGGAAAAGCACTTGAAAAAGTCTGGTGCCATGTGGGCACCTGCACAAGGGTCCTAGAGTTCCTGGAAATGCCAGCTTCCCCAGCCACAGGGACTGTCTTTTGGAGGGTCTGGCCAAGGCCCTTGGGCAGGAAGCTGAGGAGAGGCAGTGTCCTGGGGCGAGTCTGTGTATAGGTTATGGCAAGGATGATCTTCTCTAGAGAGCTCTTCCCACTGGGCATGGCGGGGGAGGGAGATCCTGCCGCTCGGGGGCCCTCACACCACAGTGAGTGTGTGTACAGGAGACCAGCTGAGTGAGTTAGGCTTTGGGCTCAGTCTCCTGTTACCCAGGGCAGAGAACAGAATGAGGGCTCTGGCCTCACTATGCAGGGTAAAGGGGACAGGCGAGAGAGAGTTGTATATACAGAGGCAGCAGCATGGGCAGTTTTGTTCCCAGCCAGTTGCACCCTTCAGGGGGCTCTCAGTGGTCACAGGAGCAGAGGAACCTGTGGGGACTCAACATTACTGGGAAGTTTAGATTCTCCCTCTGAAATTCACCGCTTATTTATCAGAAACTCAAGGCTCTAATTTGTCAAAAAGACAAAACATATGAATCATTGTTATAATCTATTCAATTGGCCAGAAAGTTACTTCTTAAAGAACAATGCCACAAAATTGAATTTTTCTTTCCTGGAACGCTGGTGGAGTGGTGATGGTGGTGGGGGTTCTCAAGTGTTGGTACAGGATTATTCATTGTTTTTCCATTTCTGTAAAATTTCAAAATATCTTCTCAACCGAAACTGTGACATAGAGAATGCAATATCTAAAATCTGCATTTTCTAACATCATTTCCCCATAGCATACCACTTAGAGCAAGTTTGTCTCCAGAAGATATTAATTGGGTAGACTAAGAATGGGCAGCTTAAGAAGCTGAACTGCCAGCACAGCACCTTTTCTTGTTTCTGGTCCAAGAAGGTCCTCTCACACCCAAAATGATCAACAAGGATGCAACTAACACAAATAGTTCTCAGCCAGGTGCAATGGTTCACACCTGTAATACCAGCACTTTGGGAGGCTGAGGTGGCATGATCGCTTGAGGCCAGAGGTTTGAGACCAGCTTGGGCAACATGACAAGAGCCGATCTCTACAAAAAAATAAAAAGAATTAGCTGGGTCTGGTGGCACATGCCTGTAGTCCCAGCTACTCAGAAGGCTGAGGCGAGAGGATCGCTTGAGCCCAGGAGTTTGAGGCTGTAGTGAGCTGTGATTGTGTCGCTACACTCCAGCCAGGGTGACAGAATGAGACTATCTCCGAAACAAAAAAGAAAAAAACCCAAATCGAATAGTTTTCTTGCTAAATACTGGTGCTTCTCAGTGTAAATTCAGGGCTCTTTCTACTACACCACACTGTTGCTTACTGTGGAAGGCTAAGAGAAATGAGGCATCATTATTTCAGAGAAAGTTCCTTCAACAAGCCCAAGTGACTTTGTGGTCAGATGATGAGTTGCCAATAACGAAGTCTCAGAGTGAGCGCCAGACTGTGGGGCCGTTTCGTGTAACAGAAAGTAGGAGGGCCTCGGAGAAAACATGCCTAGTTAGATAAGGCGGCTGGCTAATGGGCACATTTCTCCAGGCTGACTTAATGCTGTGAGTGCAGCTTCTTCTTAATCACCTTGGCTGACTTCCAGAGGTCAGGATTATATACAGAATACTTACTACAAAAAACTTTAAAAGCTCTGTTATATGTTTCTTAATGAAAGAACACCTGTGCTTTAAAACCAACAGCGTGGTGTAGTAGAAAGGGCCCTGAGTTTACACTGAGAAGCACCAGTATTTAGCAAGCAAACTATTTGATTCTGGGGTTTTTGTTTGTGTTTTGGAGATAGAGTCTCATGGAGTGCAGTGACACAATCACAGCTCACTGCAGCCTCAAACTCCTGGGCTCAAGAGATCCTCCCACCTCAGCCTTCTGAGTAGCTGGGACTACAGGCATGTGCCACCAGGCCCAGCTTTGGCGAGTGAAGGGAATAAACTCTGGAGGTTGGAACAATGACTTCTTAAGCTAATAGATGGTAGCATGATGTGTACGACTTGAGTGATTCCGTGTGCTTGAATGAAAGAAAATGCACAATGTAAGCTGTAAGCCTCAAAAAGACTTTTTAAACATCCACAAAGAGCCCAGGCCTAGAAGTCAGGAGGCTGAAGTTCTAGTCTTGACTTTGCTCCTCCCTAATTGGTTGTAAGACCTAAGGCAGGTCTCTTAACTCAGCCTCAGTTTCCTTCTCTGTGCTATCATAAGGTGGGACCAAAACTAGCCCTTTTTGCTCTCAGAAGTAGAAAAGGGTGGCAGCTCATGAGATATGTATGTAGCATGCCTGGTACCATGTAATTGTTAAGAATTATTACTTGTGGATGTTTCTGATGTGCAAAATATGCAAATGCCACTAATATCCAGTGTGGATAGACACTGCCCTTCCTCCTTCCGTGATACATACCAAGGGCACTTGGACCTCTGACCAGGTGATGTTGGGTGTGGCGGATGCAGGCTGCAGCAGCGTCGTGGGGAAGAAAAGGTTGTAGTGACCCGTGGCTGCCAGGTACAAAGTCACAGTGATATTGAAGGGCAGTGTGAAGACTGGGAGGTCCCACTTGCTGAAGATGGTACCCAGGGCGCTGGAGAGGATGGGGCTGACGGCAGAAGAGATGCTGGTCAGGAAACCACCTGGTCATAACACTAGACTACTGCAGTGGGGGCTCCCTGTGCCTTCCTAGAGAAGAGCAGCCTGCTGGGTATTCTCTGGAGCCTGACTGGCTCTGAGCAGGTCTTTCCCCGGGCCTCTTCCTCCCTGCACAGTGACAGGGTGGGGCATCCAGACTCAACTTCAGAAGGAGATACAAGGCAGGCGGTCTTAGAACTTCCTTCAGGAGTCCTACAGCTCCATCTCCAGGCATCAGGAGAGAGGGCAGGTTGGGGAGGCAGAGGAGAGGGAATCACATTCATTCAACAGATGCTTTTTGAGTGGCCGTGTGCATTGGCTTTGTGGCCAGGGTGCCCTGTGTTTTCTCAACATGGGGTAGAGCAGGCACTGAGGGCTTACCTGTGGCTGGGCCTTCAGCCTACCCTGGGAGGTGGTTTTGGTCTGCACAGGAGTGCCAAGGATTTAGAAAAGCCGGGGTGGGGGAGGGTTGAAAAGATTTCGAGAAACTGACAGGACCCTATAGTGCAGCTCTTAACCAATGTGGGCCTCGGTTTCTTTCTTTGTGCTCTCGCAGGGTGAGACCAAAAACCCTTTAGATTAAAAAAAAAAATACTAAAGAGTGGTCACTAATGGGATACTGTGTATAGACCTAGCATGGGGCTGCCATGGTATAAACTTAGTCATTATTTTCAGTGGGCATTTCTGATGTGCAAGCTAAATACATCCCACTTTAGCGTCACGTTTAGACAGACGGTCATGGGGTTGGGATGAAAAGGTTGGTGGCCTTTGATATGAACCCACAACCCCTCAAAAGCAAACTTACCAAGACATGGACATGATGATGACGGGGAGCAACAGCCACCAGTAGTAGTCACCTTTGTCTGAGAACACGGCCATCAGCAGCCCCACCAGCACCCCATTGTAGCCGTGAAGTCCTGCCGCGATGGCCGACCTGGCAGGAGAGGGAGGGGCAGGTGGAGCAGGGGCTTCCCCAGGGCCTTTTACATTTTCCTATTGAGGCAGATTCTTTTTACCTGGGACCTGACTACATACACCTTCAAACAGACCACTCTTCTGGGAGTGGGGAGGGAAGACAACCCTATGAATCTTTCATCTTTCTCTAGACCATGTGTTGCTATGACAAAACCAGGGAACAGTCATTTTTAGTTATCAGTGTCCTTATTTTGAGGGTTTCTGAGCTGGGAAGAGGGAGAATGGTCCCCATGGGGAGTGACTTCTTGGCCGCATGCTTGGACCCTGAGCCTCTGGGACTTACTTGTCTTGATTCAGGATGAGGGCTGTCAAGGTGGACATGATGGTACCCAGGCAGCCTGAGATGGCCCACCAGGGGTTCTGGATGAAGAGGCCGAGGATGATGAGGATGCCGCTGAGGGGGTTGTTCACAAACATCACTTGAGATGTGCCTCGGAGGACCCAGTCAACGAACTGGAACACTGGGGACTTGTCTGAAATGGAAGCAGGGCAGGAAGTAGGCGAGTGCTCTGTGTGAGCGGCCGTAGGTGGGCAGGCAGAGGGTGCGAGGGCATCTGGATGTCCGAAGTAGGTTTGCAGAGAGCCCGCCACCTGCTGTCACCTGCCACCAAAGATGGTAAATAAAGAACCCAAGAGAGCATCTGACTGCCAAGGAAACTCTCAAGGCCCGTCTCAGCTGGATGTGACCTTCAGGCTGGTTTTCTGGCAGGGGGGATTAGGTGCCCTGAGCTGTCTCTGTCCCCTATGGTGGTACTATGAATTTTCAAGAAAATGTTCTTGCTGCATAGAGGGCATTAAACCCATGGGCTGAGCTCTGGAAGGAGTGCTAAAGAGAACCTATTGGCATGGTAGACACAGTTCTCCCACGAGCCATCCAGATGGTGTTTTTCTAGAATGCTGGCTCTAGAATCCCAATGCGAAAAACACCCATCTGCAATATTTAGATGGGATATTTGAGATACCAGAAGTGTTATGTTCAGAAATGAGAGCTCATGAGCTCACACTCTTACATGTATTGCTATTTATATTCCAAGAGGCTGTATGTCTGTTATAACAGCAGAACTCCCAGCTTTCAGGAAAGACCACAGTAACCGAGCGCAGTCTAGTCTATAGGGAACCCCCATGGCAATAGGTTTCCTGGCGATGGGTGGAGGTGACTTTTTAGGGTCAGGGTCCGTGTTGCTCTCATAAAATTTTACCTTTGAGTCCCTCTCCACACTCCTTCATCTCTCCTGTGATGTAGCTGAGGGCTTTGCTAACCCTTTTCCCACCAGCAACCATAGAACTCCGAATCCAGGATGTCTCGGAAATGTTTGTTTCCACTTTTATCTCAGCGCTCTCCTCCATGGTGTCCAGATCCTGTCCAGGACAGAGATAGGCAAGAGTCTCCCACATTTGGTGGTTCTTACACGAGAATTCATGCTCGTGGTCAGTCAGGGACCAAATAAGATTGTCATTTGGTATTTCATTAAATTACAATTTAACATTCTCCCTGTTTCTGTAGATTAGACTGTCTTTTGTTTGACACGTTACCTCATCTAATAGGTTAACTACTGTGAGGCACAATAAGATAACATCTTGACTCTCATTCTGTAGATGAGGACTCTGGCATGTGCAGGTTCTCATTTTTGAAGGTCAAGGTCAAACAGCAGAACTGAGTTAACCACATATTTTTAGTCTTTTTTTTTTTTTTTTTAAATAAAACATTAATAGTCTTTCCAGAAGAAATGCCTTTCTCCCTGGCATGTCCAGTCTTTAAGATATAACTGTTCATAAACATAAGGGTATGAAATTGAACATGGGAAGATTCTGTTTTTGAAAACAGGCACCAGCTTATTTCCTAAATGCTTGAATACTGGGTTTAAAGGAAGCCTGATAATAATTCAAATAAAAGGAATATGAAAAGTCACAAAGTAAACTGTGAAAGAGACATTTTTGTCCCAGGTAATTACATTTCAGAAAATATGAAGGCAAGAAAAGTTTGCCTAAATCGGAGAACCTTGTTCACAGCTCTCATCTCCTTCATCTGCTGTGGGCTCTGTGACTGCAGGGTGCTGCCCCTGATCCAGGACACTCAGTACTCACAGGCAGCTCCACTGTGGGCTTCTGGTGTTGATAGGGAAATGGGTCTTTGGTTTGTCTCTCCTGGTGTTCGCCTTTTCCAAACACTGGAGTTAGAAGGAAAGAGGACCATCAATTAGGACACCTCTACTCTGGCACCTCAGAAGCTAATGTCCTGCAGGGCTCAGGTGTTAGACTAAGCAGTATTTCCTGTTTCTCCTGAGGAAGCACAGCATCATGGAGCCTTGCAGCAGCTTGAAGCCTCTTTTGTTCTTTTACTGGTCATGGATCCATCTGGGCCCTCGCTTTGGGGAGAAAAGTATACATCTTCATATAAACAGGGCATGTTACAAGGAATTTAGGGAGCTCAGAGATTCCACTATTAATTAAGAAGCCCTCATTTAGCTCAACCTTGATATTTTTTCAGATGAGAAAACAGCAGCCTGGAGAGACAGTGACTTGTGCTTGATCCCGGAATCCAGGGTTCTTTCTCCTGTTCCACATGGGGAACTTGCAGGTGAACAAACAAAACAAAACAAACAAACAAAAACTTGGATGTTGTTGAAGCCCTTCACTTCCTGTTCATAAAGCATTAAGCTGCCTGAGCCATAAGCCATGAGCCATGCATGATCTGTGTTTGAATTTGCCCATGATTCTCCTCACCTGGATGACCTCAGGCTGTTCTGTTTTTTTTTTGTTGTTGTTGTTGTTGTTTGTTTTGTTTTTTAAGGTATTGTAGTAGCAATGGCTAGTGGGATTAGGACAAGAGATATCCATGTAATCTCTTGAAGCAGATTTTGGCAAGCCTTTGTAATTCTAGAAAACTCTTGTAATGTGGATCTAAACATTTTTTATTATTACAGGTTATTTACTTTTAGAGACGACCAATTTCAGTAGAGTATTGTGCATCATGAAAGATGTTCAGGCCTTTGGAAGTTTCCGTCTTGATGCTTTGGTTCCCTCCTGTGGTCAAGTGTGAGAATAGCAGGCTGGGCTCTGACCCTGTGTTTTCAGTCTGAATTGCCTGTTGCCCCCTTCTGCACTCATGAGTCATCAGGGTGTCACTAGAAGGGATATATCAAAAGCACTGTGTTCCCACTTCTGAAGGGGCAGGGACTGCAGATACCAGTATGGTTAGGAGGTGACCCTATTCAGGAGAAACAAATTCACTTTGAAAGCTTTGAAAGGAAGAGTAGGAAGCAGAGAGGATCACTTGAACTTGGAGGCCTGTGTGTGTGATATCCCCACTGACCCGCTGCTTCTGTCTGAAGCTCCTCTCTGGCTGCCAGTGCTGCGAGGCTCTCTACTATGCTCTCCCCAATCCCAGCCCCTGTCCTAAGACGATGTTAGGAGGAAGTTATGAAGCCTTTGAGGCAAACCATGGTCTCTTCCACACTCTGCTGGGGAACCCTTGTCAAAGACAAACTCCTGAGCTACAGGGGCCCTTGAGATATGCAATGTCCTTGGCCATCCCCACTCCACCTCATGTATTTTCCCATAGTCATTCCAGGTCCAGTTCTCTGGTCTGGCTGACTTGTGGTATGAAATGATGAGACTTGGAGGAACTGGAGAAAGAAGGTCACTCAGGCATCTTCTGGGGAGCATGAGATGTTGCACTAATTCGGGAGTCACTTTTATTCCAACAGTGGGCTTAGTCTGCTGTGTGACTCTGGGCAATGCTGCCCCCGTATCTGGAGATTGGGGGTAGGATTAGCTTGTCCCTGTGTCCTGGATCTTCACGAGGCTGCTCCAACCTTGCAGCTGGTTGAGGAAATCTCCCCAGACTCCTCCCTGTTTGCTGCCACATGTTCTCAGCTTCCAAGTCCAAGTTTCTGGCCTCCACTTATTCAGCTTTAGCGGCCCTTGGATACCCTCTTCCTGGCCTTTGGCAGCCCTTTCCCCACCATGGGTCTCTACCTGTGCCCTTGGCCTCCCCACCATTGCCATAGGTGAGAACTTTTCATCTATAGCCTCCTAGACCAGTGGTTTTGGATTTGCTGGCAAATTGGAATCTCCTGGAGAGCTTTAAAAGCTCCTGATGCCCACCCAGGCTGCTCCCCAGATGAATTAAATGGAGGACATGCAGGTGGTTCCAATGTGCAGCAGAGTTGAGACCCCAGAAGCTAACTGCCTGTCCCAGCTTCAACCTTTCGGAGACCCAGCGGGCATCCAGACACATCCGGGGAACTGTGGCCTTGGTCAGAGGTCAGGTATGAGAGGTCAAGTCTGACTCCAGCCGGTCTCCCCACCACCCTGTGAAGTAGGTATTGCCATTGTCCCTGTTTTTTTTTTTTTTTTTTTTTTTGAGGCGGAGTCTCACTCTGTGGCCCAGGCTGGAGTGCAGTGGCCTGATCTCAGCTCACTGCAAGCTCCGCCTCCCGGGTTCAAGCCATTCTCCTGCCTCAGCCTCCGGAGTAGGTGGGACTACAGGCGCCCGCCACCTCGCCCGGCTAGTTTTTTGTATTTCTTAGTAGAGACGGGGTTTCACAGTGTTAGCCAGGATGGTCTCGATCTCGTGACCTCGTGATCCGCCCGTCTCGGCCTCCCAAAGTGCTGGGATTACAGGCTTGAGCCACCGCGCCCGGCCGTCCCTGTTTTATTAGAGACTAGGAAGGCAGGGATCCAAGCGCGAGGGGGAGGAAATGCACACCTTTGCTCCTCCTCCGAATGGATGACCGCTCGATGTGAAATACACTCCTGTGCTCCGACAGCACAGCCTCCGAGGCCTCCTGCACCTTTGGGCCCGCTGTGCGTGGCTGCTCCCCGCTGCCGCCTAGCCAGGAGCAAAATAAGACAGGTCAGTGTCCCACCTGGTCCACACCTGAGAGCGCCAAGCAGAGAGCCAGGAAAAATCACACAGATGCTGGAAAGGAGAGAGCGCTGAAGTCTGAAGCTGGAGTAGTAATTGTATCAGTCTCCGCATAAAACACTTAGCTCTCTATTTCTCCCATTGAAACTTCTGCTTCCTCTCCCCACGGTAACCCAAGTTATAGCCCATCAAGAGATGGATGAGCAGCTTGCCTTATTTCTCCAGCAAGGAAGCACTCTAAGACCCACTTAACTGCAACTTGCACTGGCACGAGCAGGTGGTAGCCAGTATCTTGGACTTCATCTGTGGCAGGGAGTCCCAAAGCTGCCTGCATGTTAGAATCACCCAGGTGCTTTAAAAAAATGCCTGAAGTCCACCCCAGACCAGTTTTTCAAAATTAACGTTTTGAATGCCCATGGTATTTAAAAGATGGTTCCAATATGCAGCTTGGGCTGAGAACTGACATCGGTTCTTGCTACTCAAAGTGTGGTCCCTGGACCAGCAGCATTAGCATCATCTGCCTGGGAGCTTGCTAGAAGTGCCGAATCTGAGGCTTTAACCAAGACTGATGGAATCAGGATCTGTATTTTAACAAGATCCACCGGGAGAATTCTGTGCTTATTAAAGTTTTACCAATACCAATTTATAGGGAGCTAGGAGTCCTGAGTCTGTGATCACCTACAAGGAGCTCTCTGCTGTACCTTGTTATCTTCAATTTTCACACTATCAGGAGAGCAGAACACTCTTACCACTTGGGCTAGGGTTTCTCAGCGTGTGGATCAAGAACTGACAGCATTGAATTACCTTGGTGTCTTGTTAAAGTGCATGCTCCTAGCCCTACTGCCTCACCCCCAGGTCTCGTAATTGGAGAATCTGGTGATCCCGGGGAGTATGCAGTTTTAACTTGCTCTGCTTCGGGCTCCAGTACACACTAGAGTTAGATGGTCCAGCAACTGCTTGGAACAGTAGAAAACATTCACACTGTTACATCTGTACACTTTCTGGGTTGACTCACTTGGCCCTTTCAGTAGTGCCTTGAACAGAATGGGCACTATACATTATCACTAAAAGGAGGAAAATGGAGGCTCAGAGTGATTTCTTTAGCATCCTATAAATGGCGAGTCACGTGACTCAGCTCCTAATCCTTTTCTCTGCATTTTTGCTACTCAGAGTCTGGTTTGTGGACCAGGGAGCTTGCTTGGAATTCAGAGTCTCAGGCCCCCACCCCAGAACTACTCAATTTGAATTGGCTTTTAACAAGATCCCCAGCTGATTCATGGGCATACGAAAGCTGGAAAGCACTGGGGTAGTTCCCACTGCTTATGTAGAAACAACTTTGGCAAAGCTCAGAACAGAGCAGGGCCAACAACTAGAGAGTCTGTGGTGCATGCCTGATTAAGGAAAGCAGGTCTTGTCTACACTTTTTTTTTTTTTTTTTTCCTAAGACAGAGTCTTGTCACCTAGGCTGGAGTGCAGTGGCACAATGTCAGCTCACTGCAACCTCTGCCTGCCAGGTTCAGGCAATTCCCTGCCTCAGCCTTCCAAGTAGCTGGGATTACAGGTGCCCGCCACCACGCCTGGCTAATTTTTGTATTTTTAGTAGAGACAGGGTTTCACCATCTTGGCCAGGCTGGTCTTGAACTCCTGACCTCGTGATCTACCTGTCTGGGGTTCCCAAAGTGCTGGGAGTACAGGCGTGAGCTACAGCGCCCGGCCTTGTTTATATTTTCATGCTGAAAGTTAACACACCTGATCATGTCCCTTCCCTCTGGCTCAGGATAGAGAAGCAGCTACTGTTTCAGCATCCTGTCCAGGGGTCAGTGTTGAGCTATAACTCCCGAGGCTGAGAAGTGCCCCTCTACTCTGCACTTCAGAGACACCTGGAGTGTCAACTTGTCCTGGGATGCCTGTGCAGGCAGGGTTCATGTAGGATGAGAACTGAGGGGTATCATTGCATCACCTGACCAAGCAGGGCATTCTCCCATAGTGCCATTCCCCAGAGCACATCTGCCAGACTGGGAAGGCACCTCTGCCTGTCCACTGCTTCTTGTTCCTCATATGCCAAGTGTCTACTACCCCAGTCATCCCCTTGGTAATCCTAGTTTGACCTTAGAATCATAAACTCAGAACTGAATGGGAGTTTCAAGATCGCAGTTCACCTTCCTCGTTCAGAGAAATTAACTCACCCAAATCATACAGTTCATAATCATGGCAAAGCTAGGAATTGCACTTGGGTCTCTCAGTTCCTAATTCACTGCTCTTTCCACCCTGAGGCTGCATTATATTGAATGGCACAGACCTGTTTGGTGCAAGAAAGGAGTTTTCCTTTTAGTCTAGGGCCTGAACCTGGATATCGGAGGGCATGACAGACATCATTTACTAACCAGTGTTACTCTTCATATATCCAAAGAGGATTTAACGAAAATAAGGCAACATCTACCTGGAAAGTTGTTGGTTGTTAAGATACTCCAGATTTGTCCACTGAGGAGTCAGCCATAGTAACACAGGTGGAGAGTGCTGAGCTTGCTAGTGGAAGATCTTTGGGTGGGTGGGTGGGTGGGTGGGTAGGTGATTGCCCTGGCAGAGCTGACAGATGGCTACAGAAGGCCAGTGGCTCAGCCTCCACTCCCTAATTCTTCACAGTTAGCAGCCCAGATTCTGCGCTATGTGTTCCCAGAGTTGATGGCCCAGCTGCAAAAATCAAAAACAAAAAGTACCTTTCTCACGTGGCCAAGACTGGAGTGCTGGGCTATAGACCAGCTAGGGAGGGCAGCAGCTCCTCACGATGTGGCAGCCAAGAGTTGAGAATGGGAGAGGGGAACAGATGCCACAAAGAAGATTAGAGATAAAATAGCAAACTTCTCAAGGCTGTGCAAACACTTACAGTGAAGGTGACAGCAATTTACCACTGGCCTCTGGGACAAATTCTTAGGACTTTCATCATGGATAAAGACACTTTCAAGAATATTATGAACATGTCTATCACATGTTTAGAAATGAGATGTGCCATTGGTGAGGTGGGGAGAAAAAACAATAACGCTGGCTGGGAACCAAAGTCACTAATGTCTGCATGGTGTTTTGCAAGTCACATAATCTCATTCACAGTTTCCTCAATGGCAGGCATGAAATTCTCCCAGAAAGAAATATACAGACCCTGTAGGGCTGACCTTGCAAACCCAAACTGTAAATGATGACAGATATCTCAGGGGTACCTACCATTTCTTTCTCATATTGTTATGGAGATGAGATAATGCTTACAAAATGCTCTGGAAAATAACTTTGCAGTGTTCACACATTAGGCATCTCCTGAGGGAGGACACATTCCTCTGATGGAACTAGGCCCCTCTGCTCCAGGCAAGATAGTTCCTTATCCTTAGGTCACACCTGGCATTTTACACCTACCTGCACTGCCTCTTACCTTGCTAAGAGTTAATTACGTGTTCTTGACTATCACCTTTATATTATGGTGAGATCTTTGACAGCCAGGATTATGCCATTTTACCTTGGTCCCCCACTAACTATCATGAATCTGGTATACTGTTGGTACTCAGAAGTGTTTGTTGAACACATTAGCGAGCGATAATTATCCTATGACATTTTAATATTTTTTTGAGACAGGGTCTTGCTTTGTTGTCCAGGCTGGAGTGCAATGGTCCAATCATAACTCACTGCAGCCTAAAACTCCTGAACTTGAGTGATCCTCCCACCTTAGCCTCCTGAATAGTTGGGACTACAAGCATGCCTCACCATGCATAGCCAATTATTATTATTATTATTGTTGTTGTTAGTTTTTGGTAGAGCCAGGGTCTCATCATGTTGACCAGTCTGGTCTCAAACTCCTGGGTTCAAGTGATCCTCCTGCCTCGGCCTCCCAAAGTGCCAGGATTACAGGCATGAGCCACAACATCCAGCCTGCATTTTAATTTCTGAATAGCATAATGGACAAAGTCATTAGATATTTCAGGGTATAAACAAATTAAAAAAAATGTATCTTAGGGTAAATGTTAAATGTTTGATAGACGTTGAAATACAGATGAGAGGCCTTCATAGCCTGAAAAAAGTTATAGCAGAATTGTGTACGATTTTGGAAATTGCAGGGCAAGGACTGATTATTTCTAGTGTTATTTGGATAAAAGAGTAGAAGTTTATAGATGGTGATATAATGGTTGGTCATTTATGATCAACTAACCAGAAACCTAGGAGCTCTGAAAGAGTCGCTAGAAGAACTCAATTAATGAAAGACAAGAAAATAGGCTATTGAAGATGGGCATCTGGCTCCCTGTGATTTATTTTGGTTGCTAAGATATTACATAGGTCCATTCCATCTGGCTGTGAAACCCTAAGCTCTTTGAGGTGGGACTGGGCATTCTATAGCTCAAGAGTAAATTTTGTTTACAGTAAGCACTCAATAATTGCCTTAATCACTTTTTTCACTCCCCTCCCCACCTCCAATACCATGGCGCACATAGAAAATAGTATTTGTACAGCATGGTGCAGTAAATGGATGATGTTTATGGCCAGAGGGCCTGGGCCCAGGAACTCTGCCACAGTACCTGGCTGCTTGGAGGTCAGGGGTAGCTCTCTTGGGCAGTTACACGCATGTCCTAGAAAAGCTGTGGGTGAGCCTCGGAAGCTGAGTTAACTCCTCGGCATGCCTGCCTGGTGTAGGGGCTGCTGCTCTCCTCTCCTCTAACTAGCCTTATTAAGTGTCCAGGTGCATGTAGCTTCACCCTGGGGGCCATTCAGGACCATTCCAGGGGCACGGTCCCTGCCCTCGAGGATTGCCATCATCCTGTGTTTTAACAGGCAGGAGGCCAATTGTACTTTCTTCTCATTGACTCAGGGAAGGAAAGAACAGTTATGAGCCATGATGGTTTGCTCAGGAACACTTTCCTTGGGAGAAGTGATCCTGAAGTACTCGTGCCTCTGACTCATGCCAACTGTTCAAATATCAGTGGTTAAAAAAAAAAAAAAAAGATTTCATAGAAGCGCCCACTGGTGAAATAAAGTTATAACACTTATTACAATTTCTTTGAGAGGAACAAAATAAACCTAAATCATATGTGACTTCTTTCAGAGGGGAAATAATAATCTACCCTTTTTCTGAAAAATCGACCTTTACCCAAACAGGTCCATGCGTCTACACTTTCTGTGAGTTGCCTTTCTCAGGGTTTTTTTTTTTTTTTTTTTTTTTTTGAGTTGGAGTTTTTTTTTTTTTTTTTTTTTTGAGTTGGAGTTTCACTGTGTCACCCAGGCTGGAGTGCAGTGGCACGATCTCGGCTCACTGCAACTTCCACCTTCCGGGTTCAAGCAATTCTCCTGTCTCAGCCTCCCAAGTAGCTGGGACTACAGCTGTGTGCCACCACACCGGCTAATTTTTACATTTTTAGTAGAGACAGGGTTTCACCATATTGGTTAGGCTGGTCTCGAACTCCTGACCTCAGGTGATCTGCCCACCTCTGCCTCCCAAAGTGCTAGGATTACAGGTGTGAGCCACTGCACCCAGCCCTTTCTCAGGTTTTGAACAGGATTTACTCTCTCCCGGGGGCGAATCGATGTTGTCTATTTTTCAGTAGCAATGTCCAACATAAGGAGCATAAGAAGCTACCATCAAGACCTACTTGCCTTCCCTCCCCAGCTTCCTGGGCCTTGCAGCTTCCTGATCTGTTGTTTGTGGACAAACCCACACATCGCAAGGCAATTTCCTGGCTGCAATACCAGAACCACTTTCTTTGAAGTGACATATCATATATAATTTGATCTTTTTTTTTCCTCTACAACCAGTTCTATGCTTTGACTGACTGTGCTTTGGCCACAGTTTGGATAAATGTTTCCCCACATGGAAGTTGAGCTTTGCACTAAGACTTGTAATTTCTCTGGCTATTCTCTGTGTGTGTGATATGGATACTTGTGGGTGGTAAGTGGGGTGGTACCTTTTTCTGTGAAGTTGTATTTAGTAGAAATTTTCAAAGATCATTCTCTAAACTCTCTAAGGCATTGGATGTTAGAATTGGAAAAGGCTTTGAGATGATCTTGTCCAGCTCTCCCATTTTACAGATTTGGAAACTGAGGCCACAAGAAATGGAATGACTTCCCCTAGGCCACACAGCTATTGGCAGAGCTGAGTATAGATAAGACATAGGTCTCTCTTCTCTCATATCTTATAGTCTAAGATTTATTTCTGTAAACCTTACTCTCCATTAGGGGTTTAGTTTGAATTTCTTTCTTTCTTTTGTTTTTTTGAGACAGAGTCTCACTCTGTCACCCAGGCTGGAGTGCAGTGGCATGTTCTCGGCTCACTGTAACCTCTGCCTCCTGGGTTCAAGCAATTCTGCTGTCTCACCCTCCTGAGTAGCTGGGACTACAGGTGCATGCCACCACTCCCGGCTTTTTTTTTTTTTTTTTTTTTTTTTTTTTTTTGTATTTTTAGTAGAGACGGGGTTTCACGGTGTTAGCTAGGATGGTCTTGATCTCCTGACCTCAGGTGGTCCACCCGCCTCTGCCTCACAGGTGTGAGCCGTCATGCCCAGCCTAGTTAAAATCTTTCAATTCAACTCTGCTTTGGAATGTAATGGCCAAAGTAGGTATTCTAGAATCAATTTCTCTTTAAACCGTGGCTCCCTTTCCTCAAGAAAAACCCGAGTCTTCCTGAGACTTCCTATCTGGACCGGGAGGTGGGATGAGAGATGCATGTAAGGAAGAGGAAGACCAGGTCCATGGGAACACTTGGAAATAAATTACTTGGAAGCCTCAACTTCTTACTCCATTAGCCAATTTTTTATTTTTAAGAAGGTGGGGGTATAAGTCACTGTTACCTTGAAAGAAGTGAGACTCATCCTTATAGCAAATGCTTTAAACTTTCTCTTCTCCTTCCCACGCAGCTCACTTGTTGGCCAACGGACTAGCCTAAATTTCGTTTCTTTCAGTGTCTTTGGCTCATTCCGTGGGGAAGATGTTAATTAGCATAAATGAGTTGATGCCTTATTGAACCTCGTGATACCTGATGATAAAGCCTCATAAATGAAGTTAAAGAGAGTACAAAGGTCAGAGCACCCCATCTCTAACTGCGGGACACCTGACTGATTTTTCTCCAGAATGTCTTTGCACTCTTCTCACTGTTCCTACCCTGGCCCACACCCTCAGAATGGCACGTCTATATCATCAGTTTCCCTAATCTTCCCTCTTTCAATCCATTCTAAACTTCAGCAGTTGACCATATTATTATGTCACTCTCTTACTCAGTAACCTACATGGCTCCCTATTGCCAAGAGTATTATGCTCAAATTCCTCTGCCTGGCTTTCCTGATGTTCTTACAACAACTTCATCCTCAAGCCTCACCCGTTTCTTTCCCAATGCACACCGTGCCAAGGTGTTCTGGCCTTATCACTGGCCCTCTGTGCTCCCTCCATGCCTCTTCTTGCCTAAGTTCTATCCATCTTTCAAGGTCTGCTTTGTGTTCTACTTCCTCCATGAAGCCATCCTTGGCTTATTTGGTCATATGGGTGATTCCAGCCCTTGAATTCCCATTGTACTTGCAGAGGGTACTCTACGCTACATCTTTTGAAGTTGGGGCTGCAGTGGAGTTTCCTATTGATAGTTACAATGCACATAACCAGTATTCAATACATACATTCCAATCTAATGAAACTATTTGGAATTAGCAATTCCGTGTAACCAAGTGTCCTTTGAGTTTGAGCACTGGCAGAAGGAAACTGAGGCCCAGAGATAAGTAGCATACCTGAGGCCACACCTGGTCAGTTAGGAAGCAAGGTTTCGACCTCCTGGTTTTGGATTCTTTACTCCTGCAATGTAGGTGTTTTACAGACAGTTGGAGCCTTCTCAAATGATATCAATGGATTTTCAACTTTTTAAATTAAAAAAGTTAAGAATTATTTTGTATCTCAAAAGTAGTTACAAAAATTACCAAAAATAATGAACACTGGTGTGTCATCACAATCGCAATGCCCCCTGAAAGGCCATAGAAAGTTCAAAGTTCTTCTCTTTCATACTCCCTTTCTCCACATGCTCTTCTATGCCTTCTTCTTCACCACCTATGGCAGACATAGCTATGCAGAAGGTATGGCAACCTATGGCAGACATAGCTAACTGACCCCAGCACTCTTTCCCTATAAGTCTAAATACAGCCTCAGAATCCTTCTCAACACAATGATCTTGAAAGCCAGTACCAATCAGGCACTTTAGAGTAAATGTATTTTTCCCTCTAGCCACACAGAAAGGTGTGGACATTGCATACATTTCAGAGAAGGGGTCCAACGAGGCCAGGGTGGTGATAGTAGGTAGAGGCCTGGCACGACCTACCACATCTGGGCACATCCACACCTCACAGGATTGCTTTCCCTCACCAAGTTCACCAAGGCTTATATTCTTTGGTGCTGGTTTTGGAGGATATCACATACTTTACAAGGCTGTCCATTCTCTGATAAGAGAACTTCAATATCCTGGAATGTTGTTCCTTATGGCATGGCTATTTGTCTTCCAGACACATCCGCTGTCAGTGGTTGCACAGAATAGGTCTACAGTAATCTGAGTGTGTAGAAGAGGGACAGGAGACAGGTTGTTAGGAGCTGGGATGTTAAGATGTTTGTGGACACTGGAGAACCTAGTTCTTCTATTGGTGTTTCTGAGGAAGGGGTACAGGACCTGAGGAGAGAGGCCAAGGAACCTGGAGCAGAAGCATCTTCCCTGGAAGCTGCAGGTAATGAATCGTGGGCAGAAGGTATTCACTTCTATCTCATTAGCCAGAGGTGATATCCCAGAGGCCCAACTTGGCACAGTGCTGCCCTGGAAATCAAACTGATGTCACAGCCATGGGTCATAGAGTCATGGAAAGGATGACAAATAATGAGATGGCTCATCCAGTGGGCGTGTGTGGTGGTGAGGGGTTTGAGGGCTGATGGATGAGCCTGGTTTCAGCAGCAGGTGAGCAGATGAGCAGGTGAGCAGGAAGTACTCAGGGTTATGAGTTAGGACACTTGGACTTTTGTCCAGCCTCATTTACCACCTGGACAAGTGTCTGGACAAGCCATGGTTTCCTCATCTATAAAATAAGAGGTTTGAACTATAAATATTTAAAGGCCTATCCAGCTTCAAGCCTCCAAAATATACATTGTCTCTGGCATTCTTAGTAAGGTTCCCACCCCAGGACTGTCTTCCCCAGATGCAGTTCAACAGAAGGAAGAAACAGAACAAGACCAGCCTTTCTTTCTTCTTTTCCTTTGAAGAGTTAAGTGGTCTTGTTGGCTAGGACGAGTGCCTGGTTCAGCTCTCCCTCCCAGGACCTCTTACCTGGGCTCCTTTTGATTTCCTGCATGCAGTGGGAAGAATCTAGACCACTGGGACTAGAAAGCAGCAGCTTCCTTCTGATTGGGCGGCGTCTCTGGTCCTCAAGTCCAGGTGCTGTGACTTCTTCTAAACACCAACCTCTTCACCTCCCTGAGCCCTCCAGCTCATCCTCTGGCTGACTTGCTATAAATTCACTAGCTTGCATTCCTTGAACCTGTGCCTGGCGCACGTCTGCCAGTTGAGGAAGGGTACCATGGAGGACCGGGGAGAAGACAGACAAATGCCCCTTCTCAAAAATGCTCACCCATGTCCCCCCAGCCTTCTTGCCAAAAGACTATTTCCTAAACTCCCTGGGGAGGACTAGCTTCAGCTACCATAGTTCCCCCAACCTGGTTGGATCAGGTAGGTTCTCTTTAAAGAGACAGAGCTGGGGACTGTCTGGTAGCTTCTCTCTTGTCCCATAGGTTACCTCCCAGTTGCACCTCTCATTAGAATTCTCGCTCCAGCATTTGCCTTTAAAGCAATTATTTAAGTGTTATCTCCTCAGGGGGCCAATTTGCCTTCCCACCTCAATAAACTCCCTTAATTCCCCATAGGGGCAGGGCACAGGGGAACAGTATTGCCATCAGCATCTGAATGGAAATTTCTGCACAGCCCGATTCTAGATGCTGCCTTTCTAGTTCTATGGAAATTTTCAGACCTTTCTTCCTTCTGATTCCTGCTGACTGGGGTCCTGGGGACCTGGAGGCTTACTGCAGGACCCTCTCAGAGCAAGAAGGGTGTGATGAACCCCCACCAGCAGGAAGAACTCTGAGATCTGTATATTAGGGAGCTGGCCATTGCAAGTCCCATGAGGCCATAAGGTCTGGGGGCCTGGAGTTTGGGGAGGGGGCCCAATCCAAACATGTTTTGTTTGGCTTTGTGAGTATGATGGGTCATGCATCAACCCCCAAGCTTTTGCCCTCCCCACTCCACATACACACACTCAGTGGTGGGGTGTGAGGCAGTCTACCCAGGTTCCTAACACTGAGGAAATTAGCTACACCTGAGTAGACAAACTCCGCCGCTGACGTCAAAGGCCCCCTTCCCACGTGCCAGGCGTTTTGGAACTGTTAAAGAGGGGTCCTAATCACAGAGGGCCTTCTGAGGAAGGAAAGCAAACAAAGGGGGTGGGAGGAGCCCAGCAGGCCCCGACATTCCAGGGAGAGGTGGGGAATGGTGTGGAGGGGAGGTCGGTCGCCTGCATAGGGGCCTGTCCTTGTGTTGCTAGTTCAGGGCCCATGGCTATCTGCTGGCAACACGGAGCCTTCATGTTTTTCTTGTCCCTGCTGGCTGGCCTATTGGCTCAGCCCTCACTGCTGTCCCTTGTTCTCTTGCCCTGGCTTCTCCTAAGGGCTCCTGAACTTCTTGAGATGAGCTCACTCCAGCTACCTAAGCATCACCTACTCCAGACATAACAGGGAGCCACCTGTGAACAATATGTCATTAATTTGAAAAGACAGGAAATGATGACCTTAAGAAGGCTTTCAGGAAGTTCATACACATTCCATTAGCCAAATGGAACTGTGGTTCTTCAAGATGTACTGAGTATCTGTCACACGCACTAGACTCAGGATGGGGCAATAAAGTGCTATCTTGGAAAGCAGAAGGCCGAGATGCAATCTTGTCCCCAACAGGTCCTACTAAAGACTGGAGCTCAGATACCAAGGGCTCTTCAAGAGATCAGTTTATGCCTACAGACTCTTTATTTGAAGGCTCAACTGGAATTCACTTGAGAACGAGGTTTTCTTCACAATGCTAGTGGCTTCCTTCAATTCTACGTTTTCAGCCTTACAGAGGGAGGAGGCCTGCATTGACCACCAGGAGCTAAACTTGGGGAGGTCAGATCCTCCAAGGGAAAGGGCCCAAGTCCGTGTGGAATAAATGCAAGCTGGAGCTGGAAGTTCTCCAAAGGGCTACTTACTTTGCTTCATTCTGCTCCAGCAGCCTGTGCAGCGGTAGAAGGGGGCTGGGAGGTCCTTGTTATCAATTTGCAGAGGATTAAAAAGGACTTGTCATTTTCTCGCTTGTCCCCTTCTTGGGGTCTTGGAATTTCTAGTTCCACTTGGGGTAGAAGGGCTCCCTGTGGATTCTTTCGTTTTTCTCTGAATGACTAGAGACAGGAAAAACCAGGCAAGTAAAAAAAGTCTCATATAAAATGTGAATGCCTTTAAAGTTACCAGATGAGACCATGGTTTATCGAGTAGAAATCATACCCATACTGAAACTGCCAGTCCCTGCCTGGTTTTAGATTAGAGCTGTCCTCAGGCCATCACAACCTTCATGACCCAAGAAAACTAAGCTCAGGCTCATACAGGAAAGCATGAACAAATGTTCCATGATGTTTGCACGCTGGTCTGATATAACCACAAACTCAGGCTGTGAAGACATAGTTTTCTGACAGGCAGATCTTAGAGGGTTGGCCAGAAAGAGAGTCCCTTCAGAGGGGAGAGTGATGGGAAGGAGAAAGTCAATGTGCAGTTGAAGAATGTTGGTCTCCAGCTTTTGTCCATGTAAGCAACCATGTTGAGCATTTTGGTAAAGTGGCCAAAGGGTTAACTGGTCAAGCTCTAGAAAAGTAGTAAAGGCACTTGTGGTATATTTTTGGTACACATGGTCTTCATGTTCTTACCCTTTTACCACCTCAGTGATAACTCCTCTTTATTCCTCCTTGGGAATTCAGGGTCATAGAATCACAGAAAGTTGGGAATTGGAAAAGAGAGGCTGCAGTGGTCATCTGGTCTGGTTAACCACCCAAAACAAGCATCTCCAACTGGCCTCCACACCCTGCTCCTGCACTATGAGGGCAGGAATCCTAGGACCTCACAGGACATTATCTCTCAAGCAACTTCCACTGTTACAAAGCGCCCTTCTCCACTGATTCAAAGTCTGTTTGCTTATCACTCCCATCTAGTGCACTCCCTCTGTGCTCTGAAGAAACATTGAACACGTTGACTTCTCCCACAATCATTACCTAATACTGCAGACACACATAGCCCTAGCTCTTTCATCTCTTCTCCAAGCCAAACACAACCAGCTTCATCATCATCCTCCCCTGTGAGATGAGGGTGCTCCAGACCCCCATCCATCCAGCTTGGCCTCATCTTGCCATGCCCTCCTTTGCCAAAGATTCTCTCGAAATGTGCCACCCATTTTTCTTTGTACTCTTTCTTCCCTTTTCATCGAATCTGTTCTCGGAAATGGCTCCTTTGGCCTAAGATACAAATGATTGATCATGCTTACTGTGGTACCTTCTCAGGACTATTTACAGCTGAACAGATTCAAAGCCTTAAGTTGAAGGAATGGCTGGGAATACTTGGGCAGCAGGTAATGGAAAGATAGGGGATACAAGGGGACAGGGCACTGAAATCTTCCTGGAATCCTTAAAGTCATGCCTAAAACACTTTTTAAGCAGAAGATTAGCCTGACAAGGTCAGGAACTCAAGACCAGCCTGGCCAACGTGCTGAAACCCCGTCTTTACTAAAAAGTACAAAAAAAAAAAAAAAGATAGCTGGGCCTGGTGGTGGGTGCCTGTAATGCTAGCTACTTGAGAGGCTGAGGCAGGAGAATCGCTTGAACCTGGGAGGTGGAGGCTGCAGTGAGCTGAGATCGCACCATTGCACTCCAGCCTGGGCAACAAGAACAAAACTAAAAAAAAAAAAAAAAAAAAAAAAGAGGTGGTGTTGTGACCTTCAGTGGGCTCAGGCAGTCTGCATCCTCATCTTCACCCTAGGTGAGACTACTCACCTGGCCGGGTATATTCCCATAAAATGAATTCCTTGCAGGCAGGAGCTGTTCTGATTCTTTCCTAATTTGTCGTCAATCCTGGGGCCTGAGTAACACATTAATAGTTCCTCACGCAATGTCTTCTGGGTGAATGAGTGAATAAGGTTAGGCCATGAGGCAGACAGAACTTCTCAGCTCATGAAAGTTGGCAAATGGCCCTGGACAGGCTACACAGGGGCCCATCTGTGATGGATTAAGGGGAATGGGCAGAAGCTTGGGGCCAGGAGTTGTGAGAAGCTGTATCTGATTTCTGGAGCAAGAGGAGATAGAAAATTTAAAAAAAAAAATCATAAGCACACATGGAGATTCTATTTTAGCCCTCATCTCAAAGATTTTCTGAAACTAAAAACATGATTTTTAAACTAAAAAAGTTCAACTTATCTGTTGAATTGAAGAAAAGAAAGGTTATTGTTGGGACCTAAATCAGTGGTCTGGAAGGTCAAATGGAAGGAATATCTCAAACCAGAGCAAAAATACACATGATAAACATTGTGAAGAAGAACACAAGCAACTTGAAATAGAGATCAAGGAGGCCTATCACATGGATATAGGAGTTCCAGAAACAGAAAAAAGGAAGAGATAGAGGGAAACCGATAATGAAATCTTAGAAGAAAAGTCGCTAAGCTGAAGAAAGACTTGAGTTTGCAGATTAAAAGGCAGGACTGATGAGAAAAGACACCCCGGGCTTAGCTTCATAAAATCCCCGAACTCCGTAGACAAAAAAGACACCTAACAGTCATCTAGAAAGAAAAAACGGGTTATTTACAAAGGAAAAAGAATGAGATTGGCACCACATTTCTCATGTGTAGCACCCCAAAGCCAGAAAATGAAGGAACAACATCTAGAGACCACTGAGGGGAGAGACTGCGGGGCAGGAGCCCCACGCCTCCAAAATGTCACCATCTGCCAGGGTAAGAAACTCTGTCAACATGCAAAGAATCAAAGAATATGTCACCATATTCTCTCATAGATTACTTGAAGAAAATACAAAGAGTTGTAAACAAGTAATAAATGAATTGAAACAGAGATAGCAAGACAGGGGAAGAAGAACAGATGAAAGAGTAATAAAAGGTAACATGTTCAATACAAATGGTAAACTCCAAATGGATGATAGAATGGCTGGGAATGTGTGATGTATGGGCTTAGTAAGAATTCTTGTGAAAAGAAGAGGCATATTGCAAGGGGAAAATAATTAACAATGATAAATGATCTTAGCACAATTTAGGAGTGGGAGATGGCTGGAGAAGTAAACACATTTTAGGGACTGGGGCGCTGGGGAGGGGAATAGTGAAATTATTTCAAAGGCCATAGTTTCTCGGGGTAGGGAAAGGTCATTGGAGAAATGGGGTATCTTGTCAGGGAAAATTATTTTTCATCTTGTTTTTATAAGAGAGAAATATACTTTTGATTATGAGTGTTGGGAAAGGAGCAGTAACCACTAGCAGAATGTAAAACAACAGTGGACCAAATTAACAAAGGGAAGAAAGAAAGAGGGAGTACCATGATCAAACTTGTGAAACGAGAAAAATGAAATAACAAAAAAGCAAAAAAAAATGAATAGTAAAAAAATAAAGTGAAAGAAAAAAACTAGTATATTAGTTATTACATAAGATGTGAAGAGGTTAACTTATTAAATTATAGAAACATTGAGATTAGGTAAAAACATGAAACATTGCCATATGTTATTTTTAAGAAATAGTTAAAAGTAAACAAAGTTAAAAATTAAAAATGATAAAGGTTAAAACAAAGGGATAAGAAAATATCAGAAAGAAGGAAGGTACAACAACATTAATATTGGTTAAGTTGGAGTGATGGTTAAAAACGTTAACTAGAATAAAGAGGGTAACTTATAATAGGCAAAATTTATGAAGAATCAATGATTGTATAAATTAATAGGCATCAAACAATGTGGTAACTTATTATATGAGATAAATGCTTTAGAAACGCAAAATAAATTAATGAAACTGTACAATTATAGTTGATTTTTAACAAACTCTTTTCAGAATTAAGACCCCATATACAAAAAAATAAGAACATAGAGGAATTGAATAATACAATTAACAAATCAATTTAATATGTATTTCTTCAAAGTAAAATTTCATTTTATATGTCCAAAATCAGGTACTTGGCAACTAAGAAAAATTCACACAATTTTAAAATAAAGATTTTACAGGCCATATTTTCTGCTCATAATCCAATAAAACTAGATATACAAAGTTAAAAAATATCAAAAGATTCCTAAATGCTAGAAATTAAACCCATTATTAAATAATCCTCAAACAACCAAAGAGGAATAGAAATTAAAATTACAAACTGTTTAAAAAATGATAAATGTAGACTCCTTTATTCTAAAACCTATAGTACCCAGCTAAAGCCGTACTCAGGAGAAAATTAATAGCTGTAAATGACTTTGTTGTTAAAAGAGAAAGACCTAAAATGAAAGAATTCTATATCAATTTTAAAACATTAGAAAATAACATTTAAACCCTAAGGAAACAGGAAAAATAAATCAATAGAATACAAACCAAAACAAGTAGAAAGGACAAATAAATCCAAAATTGCTTCTTTGAAAAAGTCAATAAAATTAATGCACCCCTTGCAAACCTGATTAAAGAAAAGAGATAACAAAATTATGTGAGATTAGAAATGAGAAGGGGATAAAACCATGCATACAGGAGAGATTGAAATCATTCTATGAGAACATTGTAAGTAACTCTATGGCAACAAACCTCAAGATGAAGCAGAAAACTTAACTATGTCAATTATGGAAGAAATTGGAAAGATGATTTAAGATCTGCCATTTTAAAGTGCAGCAGGACAAGACTGTCGTGGCTGATAGTAGAATTCATCAGTGTTGTATGAGAGGAGATAAAGATGGGAGAAAGCGTTGGGGAGGGCAGAAACTGGGAGAGGGGAAGTGGAAGATGGGTGCCATAGGGAAAGAGTTTGAGACACAGCCTCCTCTAAAGTCCCTTTCTCTCCAAACGGACACACCTTTAATGATTGCATATTTGTGTTCAACATAGACACTATCATTTGTATAGCCAAGAGTTTTTGCTTGTAGTTTGGGGTGATGGTAGAAAAACTGCCAGAATATGGGTCCCCAAACCCTTCTTCTCTCATCATGTCCATGCAACCTCATGTTGGTGCTGTGAATCTATAAGTTTAGAGATCTTTTACCTACCCATTCAGCAGGTGGCTGAGGCGAGGAAGCCCTGGGGAAGGTGGGACAAGATCACTCCAGGAGCTCTCCGGTCCCATGAGATGAGGTGAAGAGTTGGCAGGGGTTCGGGGAGATGGGGGGAGATGGGGGGAGTTGGTGGGAAAAGAAAGCAATAATCTCATCCAAATCAGCTGAAATAATTTTTTATATCCAAATAGTTTTCCTCTCCTGGAGATCCAGTAAGCATGACTAAAAGACAGTTCCCAATCAGACCCAATGCTTTGGGTGGACAGTCTCAAAAGGCTTAATGAAGACAGGAGGGGATTTTCTAGGGCAATGAATGGGGTCTCTGGTTGTGGTTATCTGTTGTTAAAATACTTTGGGAGTTTTGCCTCCATTTTGGGTAATTGAACCCCTTCTGGAAACACAGCAGAGAACTGAAGCCCTTATCCTAATAATATAGAGGTTTTCCTGCATCATGGGATGGGACCACCTGATCTTCACACTCCCTTCCAACCTTGGGATTCTCTGAACCTCCCTGTCCTTCCTGCCTGGAAAACTCCAGCACTGAAGGGTCATCATTTTTTTTTCCTTGTCCAAGAATGGTGTGCTTTCTGGCAGATGAGAGAACGGGGCGAGAGGTTGGAGAAGAGTGAGCCTTAGAAATAGTTCCCAGACAATGTGGAACTATTGGTTTAAAACTGCACCCCTTAGTGCACATCACTGTGCACTAAGTTCTCCAGTAGCCCCAGAGCAGGGCCTCCTGATTCCAGTTATGCTACTCTCACTTTTCTGAGCGTCCTCCATTTCCTGAGGGTCTTCATGCCATCACCCAGCATGTCAAACCCCTTTGCTATGTCTGTTGCAAGGGACTTGGTGGTGTCTGTCTGGGCCTGTGCACTGCCCACCAGTTTGTAAGCATTAATATGTTGACTGTCTCTATCAGGGATCTGCATAATACAACTTGGGTACCAAATCTAGCTTACTGCCTGTTTAATAAAGTTTTATTGACACATAGCCATAATCATTCATTTACGTGTTGTCTATGGCTGCTTTTATGCTATAATGACAGGGTTAAAGACTTTGCCAAAGAGAATATATGGCCTCCCATCAGAAAATATTTACTATCTGGCTCTTTACAGAAAAAGTTTGCTGACCCCTGATCTATATTATACATTTAAAGACCAAATGAAAGCTATTGACTATAGTTGGGAAACCAAATTATGAAATTCATAGATAATTGTTTGTCTTTCCGCAGTCAGGGCTACCTATTTGTCTTAAATATCATACACTTCATAAAGCTTCCTGTGCTCACAAGCAAATAGAAGAATGAAGTAGATTTCCCAAGCTTTTTACACATGGAACTTGGGTATTTTCCTTACCTGAAATCTCTGCTTAAAGATGCTGGTTTGATTTGTCCCAGCAATCCCATTACTGGGTATATACCCAAAGGATCATAAATCATTCTATTGTAAAGACACATACACACATACGTTCATCGCAGCACTATATACGATAGCAAAGTCTTGGAATCAACCCAAATACCCATCAGTGATAGACTGGATAAAGAAAATGTGGCACATATACACCATGGACTATTATGCAGCCATGAAAAAGAATGAGTTCATGTCCTTTGCAGGGACATGGATGAAGCTGGAAACCATCATTCTAAGCAAACTAACACAGGAACAGAAAACCAAACACTGTATGTTCTCACTCATAAGTGGGAGTTGAACAATGAACACATGGACAAAGGGAGGGGAACATCACACACTGGGCCCTGTTGGGGGATGGGAGGCAAGGGGAAGGAGAGCACTAGGACAAATACCTAATGCATGTGGGGCTTAAAACCTAGATGACAGGTTGATAGGTGGAGTAAACCACCATGGCATATATATACCTATGTAACAAACCTGCATGTTCTGCATATGTATCCCAGAACTTAAAGTAAAATTTTAAAAAAATAAATTTTAAAAGAGATACTGGTTTGACCTAAACTAGGAAATGCTTATCATCCATAATAAAGTCATATATAGGATTCTAATTTATTAATTTCTCCCTGCTATGGAATATCACCTTGCCCCTTACAAAGACCACTGAATGGTCAAGACTCCTTTAGATAATTCCATGCCCCAGTTGTCCCTGTTTTGACTTTAAGATCCCATCAGTGTAAAATTCCTCTCTCTCTGGTCATTAGCCTCTAGCTCAGCCACTAGAGAGCCTTCCCTTCCTAGCCTGTGTCCCCTGACTTACCCCCCACCTCTGTGTCTGCTTAGGACACTCAACAAGTTTAATTTTATAGCATCTATTATTTAGTTTAACATGCCAAGAAGATCACCTGTTAATTACCTTTCCAAAAGACTACTGTTTTTGTTTTAAGTCAACAACATTTAAAACACACTCCTTATTGCTAACTCCGGAAATCTTACTGTAATACCAACTTCCCTTAATGCCGCACAATAGGTAGTTATGGAGACTCAGGCAGAGAATGAAAATCAGCTTAGGGAAAGAAAGTTACAGGTGTGCTTGGTTCTACACAGGTGCAAGGAGAGGCAAAGAAAGTGAGTGCTGCAACTGATTGAACCAGAGCTGAGAACACAGGGAGCAGACAGACATCAGGTCAGGCAAAGAGCATTTCTTCCCGGAACGTGGCTAGTCACCACTGGGGGCCTTCTCTTCTTCACCGCTTTTCACCGTCAGGTAGTAGATGCGGTTGGCCTCGGGGTAGGTGACTTTGCTGAGTGGGAGCCTGAAGATGGCCGGGTTGTTGGTCGTCAGGAGCAGGAAGATGATGGTGGCAAGGCAGAAGGCCCAGGTGCCTGGTGGCACGCCCACCTGGAAACAAAAGCATTGGGGGCTGAAGAAGTTTCCTAGTTTGCTGTGTTGGACTGGGGACCCTGGGGGAAAAGGATGTGATGGGCATTGAGGATGGAGATCCTCCCTCCAGTGAAGGCATTGATATTCCCAGATTTGCAATGTCACGGTATCTTGGGCAAAGAATTTGGGGCTGGATGCAGTGGCTCATGCCTGTAATCCCAGCACTTTGGATGGCCGAGGTGGGAGGATCACTTGAGCCCAGACTAGCCTTGGCAACAAAGTGAGACCCTGTCTCTACAAAAAAATACAAAAAACAGCTGGGCATGGTGATGC
Source organism: Mandrillus leucophaeus (assembly GCF_000951045.1). Lineage (NCBI taxonomy): Eukaryota > Metazoa > Chordata > Mammalia > Primates > Cercopithecidae > Mandrillus > Mandrillus leucophaeus. Next base: position 1,460,848 of record NW_012101909.1, read on the forward strand.
ATGCCTGTAGTCTCAGCTACTCGGGAGGTGGAACTGGGAGGATGGCTTGAATCCTGAGAGGTTGGAGCTGCAGTGAGCCAAGTTTGCACCACTGCACTCCAGCCTGGGCAACAGTGTGAGACCCTGTCTTGCAAAGAAAACAAAAACAAAACAGATAATTTGAGGCACAATCAGAATCTTTCAATGATGGGGCTGCAAATTGGTCCCCCACATCCAGTCACACAGTGCCATCTGTCCGTCCGTGTTTTCTGCTGCTAGTTACATTGCAATCTTTCTACACACACACACCTCCCTCCCCTAGAGGTACATGTATGCAATTGTCAATTCTCCTCTGGACAACCTTAGACAAACCTTGACAGAGATGTTGTGTGAGCACCAGCTACCATTATCCCCTCAATGTTCCTTTACCAGACCCCACAACCCCGTATGTCCAGAAGCTCTGGGAAGAGCACTTTGGGGTAGTGTTCAGGAGAATCCACACTTACCACTGACAAGATGTTGGAGATGGCTGCTTCCATGTATGCACAGAACAGGGCTGTGGAGGAACAAGGATCACCAGAGTGAGCTTCCCAGGGCCTTCCCCCTAAGCCACTGCCATTGCAGCCTAGGGAGCCCAGACTAAGAACAGAAGCCCCACCCTCTCTCCTGCAGCCTCAGATTCTGCACCATGCCCTGACATCTGGCATGCTTGCCTGGCATTATTTGTTATCTCTGTAGATAGGTGAGGCCTGTCTCCCACCAGACTGTTCATTCTTCAGGTAGAGATTAAAATTTATATTTCTTTTTGTCCCCTCCCTGCTTCTATAGTGGCCTTGCATAGAGTCAGGGGTCAATAAACATCATTTGCTTGTCTATGCTAATGGTAGTGAAGAGCTAGTACAGGCTGGATGATTGTCTGTTGTGGGGGAAGAGTGGTCAGACTATATGAGCTCCTGCCAAAGTCCCTCCTATTCAAAACTCTGAGCAGCTGTGATGCTGCTTGATGTTCACCAGGTCTCACCAGGGCTGAACCTTACTGGACCCCTGAACCAGTCCCCAGGAGCCAGGCAGCTGGGTTCCCCCATGGGAGCTGAGTCCTGAGAACAGCCAGGAAAGCTTGTCCATGTAGCTGGTGCCTCTGGACAAACTCCTTCTGCCCTGCAGCTTTGCTCTTTCTCCTTCTCTATCCAGAACACCTCTTCCCTCTCTGTTTGTCAACTCAAATCCTACCAGAAGTGTTGTGATAAACCCTAGCCTTCCCCTGTAGGCTTCCCAGACGATTCCAGCCACTGGAATCTGCCACTTCTCTGAAGGCCAACGGCAGGTACAGTCTGAACCTCAAAATAGCAGGCACTTCTGACTTGACAAATATTTACTGGGCCCACTATCTCCATGCCCAGCCTCATGCTGGCTGCCGAGGGGGGCTACAAGGAATATGGAAGTCATTCTCAGTCTCCATGCATAAGTGAGAGAAAACAAAAGAGAAGCTGTTCCAGATGCTATTCTTCTGTTTCCTTGACTCCAGTTTTATTTATTAATGTCCTGTCCTGCTTCCAGAGAACAATGCCAGGAGAGGAGAGCTGGTGGGAAGCTGGGGCTGGGATTGACTCTCCCTTTTGCCATTAATAGCTATCTTCTAGGGCAAGTTAATTAGCCCCTCTGAGCCTCATTTCCTCATCTGTAAAATGGGCCAGGCAGGCTATGTCTGGTGGTATTCTTGGGGGGATTAAATGAGTTCATATATTTATATAACAGGGTATGGTGCTGGGATACAGGTCTATGAGAAGGACTATGGCTGATTTCCCTTCTGGCAGCATATTCTGTATTTACTCTATGGAAATCGAGCTTGCATAATGTTGTTATGATTTTTAGTGCTCCTAGCACATCACCTCACTGGATCATTCCAACAACCTTTGTGGACGCTGTAGTCTTAGTAATTATTTGTGCAATTACTTCTCTTCTGCTAGGCTGTGGCTTCATGAGGATGTAGTCACCATGGTAACTTCTATGCCTAGACTAGGTCCTGGCACTGGATGGTGCTGTATAAACAGTTGTTGAATGAGGAGTTATAGAGAGCAGGAATGCTGTCATTGGCACACAGGGAAATGCGTATGTGATTCCCTTGTAAACTTTACAACACTGGGTAAGTGTAACACTATTAGGTGGTTGTGATCCCATTTGACAGAAAGGAACCTGAAATCCCAGCTGTTAAGGGCAGCACTGGCATTAGGACGCCAGCCATTGGCCTTTCTGTCACTGCTGAACAGTATTGATTAGTGGTTCCCATGGGTTTCACAGAGACAAGAAGGGAAGGAGTAGCCAGAGTAACCTGGTTGTCAGCTTTTCTGAACACCTACCACAGATGAGGGCCAGCAGGTGAGTCTGCCAGGTGAGGGCATAGAACATGCCCCCGATGGCGATGCAGGAGAGGACGCAGTTGTAGCTCCAGAGGCCTGTGTAGATGGTCTTGAAGGGAGTGGCCACGGACAGGGCTGTGGGACAAGGTGTGGTGTTTCTGTCTGATTCTGGGCCACAGAACAAAGACCACCCTGGGGCTGGTGCCAGGTCTCAGGGTGGCCTCCATACTGTTGTTCACCCCACATCTTCAAACCTGCCCATCAAAAGAGCCTCTACAAATGGCATCTGGTCTTAGGAAACCTTCAATGAGAAGAGAACAGTGGTTTCCAAATCAGTTATCCAAGCCACAGGCTTTACTTGGAGGTCCGACTATTTCCTCCTAGGTGAGAAGAGGCAAGGAGGTGGGATTCTAGGCCCCTTCTTACTCCTTTGACTATAGCAACTACAGTCTTAGCAAGAAAGATTCCAAAAAGCTTTAGAAGATTTAAACAAATATTTTTAAAACGTTGTTTCAAATGGCCCAGAAAAATATTTCTTTACCCTTATGGATATATGTAGATAAAGGAATGACACAGCAGAAGGAGTAAGATGTGGGTATATCTGGGGAAAGAATTTACAGATGCCTCATATTTTTATTTTTACCATTTTTTGATGAGTTTAAAATTATTTCCAAACAAAAAAATACTTTAAAAAATTTTGCTTCCAAAAAATCTTTGAAAAATATTGGAAGAAGTCTAAAACAGGTTCCTACTCCCAGTGCTACTACCCCAATCTCTGACTCTGCTGTCAGAAAGAGCAAATACCTATCTAAATGTGTGTACATACATACACACAGGTAACAATATTAAAGCACATTTGTCAAATGGCAATCCAATGTTTGAGAACAATTTTCTTTGTATCTTACCAAAAATTTCGAAGTGCTGGGACATTTATTATATCACAGTTGGTCTTGGTTACTGCTCCCGCCCCCATCCCTGTGTCCCTCCAGCACCCTCAGCTCTAGGGGCTCAGTTTGCAGGCCAGCTTTGTTCTTACCCCTTTGCATCTCTCCATGTTGTTGTTTGTTTGTTTGTTTGCTTGTTTGGTTTTTTCCTTTTTTTTTTTTTTTTGAGACGGAGTCTCACTCTATTGCCCAGGCTGGAGTGAAGTGGTACGATCTTGGCTCATTGTAACCACTGCCTCCTAGGTTCAAGCGATTCTCCTGCCTTAGCTTCCTGAGTAGCTGGGATTACAGGTGCCCACCACCATGCCCAGCTAATTTTTGTACTTTTAAACTTTAATTTAATTTTATTTTTTAGTAGAGATGGGTTTTCACCTTGAGCTCAGGTCATCTGTCTGCCTTGACCTCCCAAAGTGCTGGGATTATAGGCGTGAGCCACCATGCCTGGCTCCCTGAAAGTATTTAAAATTTCAGGGAAGAGAATGTCTGGAAGATTTGCTGTATGTAGGGGAGAAGTGACCTCAAGTGAATTATCCTGAGGACCTGAAGAAAGGGAGCTCTGTCCTACCTGCTAGCAGCCCCACGATTGAGCCAATGGCTGCATGCAAGCAGATGAGTGGCGAGGAGATGAACAGAGCCACCAGGAACACACCGCCTGTCCAGGGATTGTCACAGCCGTACACCTGACCGACCCCAACAGGGATGGCTTGTAAGAGCTGCAAAGTTAACAGAATACAGGTCACTGGAGCATGGACCAGTAATGTAAAACCAGACTCAGGACCAGATTTGATCCATTCCTTGGGGGAGTAATCGAGTGGAACAGGAGGATGACTGCACCTTCCAGTGTGTGAGAGAACACGGGAGGCATGAGCTGGAACAAACAGCTCCTCACTCCACCACCCAGCAGGCATCTGAGCATCCCTCATGCAAAGCCAGGGCCCCCAACACGGGCTGGGCATGGATGCTTCTGAGGAACATATGGCTTCTGCTTTGAGGGGACCAGAATGCACCTCCTCCCTAGAATGCCAATGGGAGTTTCAGGGCTCTTGGGGATTTCCTCTAGACCTTCTGAAATCCATACAAATATTCTAGGAATATTGGAAATATAATAGGCCATTTTGATATATGATTTGACTAAAAGTCACCCAGCCTGTTGGTAGCCAAGTGCAGACTAGAGGCTCTGAGCTTGACCCCTAGCTCAGGTCTGAGGTCTTTGTCACCCTTGCTGTCTCTTTGTCAAGCCACTGCTGACACATCCTCTTTGCTGGCCCCTGGCCATTCACAGCTACCCTGGGGGTTGTGAGCCCTTGGAAAGGAGGAGTAGGTGTGTCCCCTGCTCACAAAGACTGCATAGCATTGTGGAAAGGTAGTATGTGGAACGTCTGGAGAATGGCCTGAAGTCCAAACATCCCTGAGCCTGAGAGTAACTTGGTGGTGCTGGAATTCGGGAGGATTTATTTGGCAAGGCTGTCAGATGGCTTTTCTTCGGCCAGGCTGAATTGTGGATATTTTTGGAGTCCTTTGAGGGCAGAAAAAGAAAGGAGGGAGAATGGCAGGGCAGGCAGAGCACTGGCCTGGGAGTAGAGGGCTCCAGCTTCCATCAGGGCTCTGCACAGTTCATTGTGTGGCTGTGAGCATGTCACATCCTCATCTATAGCATGAGGAGGCTGGCTTGGGAGATGATCTTCCAGCTTTAAGACTCTGTAGTTCTTTTCATAATTGCCAGGTCACATGACCTCTGTGAGGACAGGGCCCTTTATGCCCAGGTACATCATAGGTGCTTAACAAATAGGAATTGATTAGGTCAGTGGTTCCCAAACTTTGCTGTACAGTAGAATCCTCTGGGAATCTTTAAACAAACACTGATGGCCAGCTCTTCCCTAGACATTCTGATTTAATTGATATGGGGCATGGTGGGGCTTAGGTGAGTCTGGCATGCACTGGAGATGAGTTACGGATGATCCACTGTCGATGTTGCTATAGATGCTGGGAATCATTTAGTTTCTCCCTTTGGACCAGATTTTGTACTTCTTTGACAATTTGATTTAATTCTGGAATAAGTATGATTTCTTCAGGGAGTAGTATTTGAAGAGCCTAGAGGGTTCTTAAGCTTTGCCCACTCTTGTATCTGAATGAATGGCCTTTTAATAACCAAATGCTATTTGGACCAGAGTCTATAATCTTGTGAAAGGAATGGCAAGGGTGGGGTGCTCAATCATATTTATAGAAACCCAGAAAACACTTTGTACCAGACCGGGGAACTCAGCTTAAATGTTGGGAACAGGCTGGAAGTCTACTTAATAAATACCCCATGATTGCCAAGATCTGAGGAATGCAGGATGCTGAGGGGCGTTCACATCCACCTTTCCATCTGGGAATGCAGATTTTAAACTCAAGGGCTCAAGAATGAGAGGAATGAGGGAATGAGGGGTCTTGCAATGGAGCCTGGGTTTAGAATGAAGCTTCCTCCACTGGGATCCACGTTTCAGCCTGGTGAGCTGTTCCCCAGGTGGCCTTCCCTCCCAGCACGCTGCTCCCAGGCCACAGCTGACACCCTGGGTGAAGGGCAGTCAGGTGTGCCATGGAAGTTTACTGAGCACCAGGCCTTCTCCACACTCCTCATAATTCTTATGTAGCAACAAGAAGCTGATTAAACAAATAGGAAGGCCTTTCTCTGTTGTTTCAAAGAGAAAGAGGGAAGTGGCATTGATTCTTCAAAACTCAGATCCAGAAGGTGGAAAGAGAAGGAAGGTGGTTGTCAGAGTGGTGGGCTGGTGGGGTGTTAAGGGGGTGGGTATGGGTCTCAGGATGCCTGGTTTTGGTTCCTACCACTTTCTAATTGCTTATTTTGAAGGTGAACAAGAGGCATCTTTTCTCTGTGACCCATACCACACTGATCCCCTCGGTGTTGGGTTGTCCGGCTAGCAGTGTGGAGTCGGGGCTCGGAGAGACTTTCTTCCTGCTGGTGCCAGATGTGCCTTTGGCCATTACTTGGGCAATACCTCATGCATAGGGATCAGGGACAGCCTGTGGCCTGATTGTCAGACGGCCTGTCACTGATGCTCCTGGCAGAATTTTGAGTGTCATGCCTGCTCCTGCTCTGCCTGTTTTCCACCTGAGAAGGTGGGCTTTCCCTTAAATGCAGAGCTCTGTCTTTTCCATGTTCTTGGGTTTATGCCCTAACACTGCCACTCGTGCCCCAGCCCCAGCCTCAGACACAACTTGAAAAGGTTTTGCATTGTTTGCCGCAGTGTTAACAACCACGGCTGGGGAAGCATTTCCTTTTCTGCTGGGTTTAGGTTTAGAGTGTGGCTGTCCCTGGAGGACCCTGGAGTGGTAGCTCCAGAGCTGAGCACAGCAGCAGGCTACACTGAGGTTGCAGCACACCTAGACGGGCAGGACTCAAACATCGTATCACACAAACAATATTTGAGGACTTAGGTTATGATAGCAAATATTCAAAAGACTGTTGCAGAAACAATAGCCTGAATTGCTCTAGAAAGCAGACTGGAACCAATGGGTGAAAGATAAAGGGAGATGGATTTCTGGTGAAGGTAAAGAATACTGCAACATGACAGGGTGGATTGCACCAATAAGTAGGGGATTTTGCCTCACTGGGATTGTTCAAGCTGCATGTACATGTCCTGCCTTGGACTAGGCGGGTGATGGTTCAAAGCTTAGGCTTTGTGTCAGGCTGCCTGGGGTTTAAGAACAGGCACTATCTGCAGTTGGACTTTGGGCAACTAACCCTCTCTGTGTCTTAGTTTTCTCACCTATAAAATAGTGATAATGATGGTACCTACAGTATTAGGTTATATTATGAGGGCTAAATGAGTTAATATGTCAAGGGCTTGGAACAGTATCTGATACATAGTAAGCTTGCTAAGTATTAGCTATTAGCTATCTCTGTTCATTAACAAGGCCAAAGTTTTACAATTCTATATATTTAATCTTATGTTAGATCTTTACTACATTCCTATATCTTCAATGTCTAGAGATCAGCAGATTAATGAATATGTACATTTACCACAAAAGGACAGAAAGCAGGGTTTCTCCCCTTTGGCCCTATTGACACTTTGTTCTGTATTACTCTCTGCAGGGGCAGGGGGAAGCTGTCTTGTGCCTCGTAGGATGTTTGGCAGCGTCCCTGGCCTTTACTCATTAGATGTCAGTGGCACCTCTCTAGTCTTGACAATAAAAATGTCTCCAGACATTGCCTAATGTCTCCAAGGGGCAAAATTATCCCTGCCTGAGAACCACTAAGAGACAGAGTATATAAAAATTAACCCTCTGCCTTCTATGTTAATTCCTTTAAAATCCTAATTTTAAATGTTTATTTTAGTATCTTGCCCCTTTATCTGACTATACATTTTATCTAATATCTTTTACTCAACCACCACGATTCTGTACTGTCAACGCTTATCTGTTCACTTGTGTGTTGGAGTTTCCCTGTATAGAATGCAGGCTTCACAAGAGCAGGATGTCATCTTTGTGTGTTCTCAGTATCTGAAAAAGTATCCAGGCCGCGTTACTTGTTCAATAAGTACTTGTTGAAAGGATCTATGGACATGGCAGCAACCTTTTCTGATACCCTGCTGAGGCCCATCATCTGGCAGAGATGTTTCTAGAGAAGCTGAGAGCATGGGTAATCCACAAATTGGTTGGCAAGAAGGCCTGCAGTGGAATATGGGGGTCTCAACTCATCACCACTGGGTAACTTACCAGGGGCATTTCCATCTCTGTCCAGGTGATATTGGGCACCGAAGACACAGGCTTTACCAGTGTTGTGGGGAAGAAGAGGTTGTAGTGGCCTGTGGCTGCAAGGTACAGGGTGACTGCAATGTTGAAGGGCAGCGTGAAGACTGGGAGGTCCCACTTGCTGAAGATGGAATTCAAGGCACTAGAAAGAACTGGGCTGCAGATGGAAGAGACAAAGGGTTAATCCCTGTGACATCCTGAGGTCTACATTGTCTCAGCAGCTCTGGCCACTGTATCATCCACTGACTCCTCTCCTAGGCACAGCGTTTCTGGCCCCCTTGAGACTCCAGTGTTCCACTGATCTGGGATAGGGAATAAGGTATTCAATTTCAGCTCTTACCTTTTTTTCTTTTCTTTTCTTTTCTTTGGCCAATTTATTGTCATCTGCTTCATAAGCTTACACCACTGAGAAACACATTTTAAAAATATCGTAACTTATTTTGAGTAAAACGCTTTATAAAATAATGGAAATATTTCCTTGTTTTTTAAACCGAGAAAACTAAACAAAATGTGACCCTTACAAAATGTAACGTGTTGCCTTTGAATCACCAAGGTCTACAATGACTATTGTTCAGGGCTGTGATAACATTTTAGAAGACTGACCTTCTAGGAGGAGGCTGCAATGGCATATGGGCAATTTGCAGGTCTAATTTCAGCAAAAATACTTGGAGCTACTCTGGAAACTGCCAGGGGAAAAATAGGACCTTCAGTTGTTTTACCCTCTGTCTTCTTCACCTTTTCCTTGGAAAGAGAATGGATGTTGGAGACAGACAAAGCTTAGTGCAAATCCTAACTCACTCCTATGGGTACAGGCTGAAGGAACATTGTTAGGTAATTAATCTCCCTTAGCTTCAGTTTCCTCTGGAAGGCACCAGCCACCCTAAACACCGAATACCCCACATCACCCATACTCAGTGACCTGCTGGGCAAAACCTGAAGTTGCATGATTTGTTTAAATGGTCTGCTTTTAATGAATGACCATGAATTTCAAAAAGGCATTTAAGACTTCCTGAAAACCCTCCTACACATCCCTCGCCAATTAACTCTCCAACTTACTGAGACAAGTATTTCACATTTTCACCTTTCTCCTCAAATCTTTACTGTCTGCTTCCCTTTAGCCTCAGCCAACCACCTGGCTTTACTTCATTAAGAAAATAGAAGTGACAAGATGAGAAAGGCTTGTTTTCCCAGCCATAAAATCCACACCCTGTCTGCTTTCTTCCCACATACTCTGCCTCTCCGCCTTTTTCACATAATTGAAGCGTCCCTGCTCCTTCATCAGGACAATTCTTTTCCCTTTTCTTTGGGTCTAATCTGCCTCAGGGACTTCATTCCTGTAATTTTCTCCTTTCTCTCCTACAGCTTTAATCCCTTCTTTTTCTTCAGATCATTCTCATCAGGATATAACATGCTCTAGTGTCTTCTACCTTTAAACATCTTCCTCCTTTAACCTGATGGCCACTCCAGCTGTGGCTCCATTTCTCTGCTCCCTTCAGGGCAATATCCTTCGAAATGGTTGGCTTTCTGTGCTGTCCCCAATCTTTTCCTCCTAGTCTTTCCCAAACCCACTTCAATCAGGTGTGTGCCCTCATTACACCATGGAAATGGCTCTTGTCCATTTCACCAATGGCATCTATCTTGCCAAGTCCATGGTCATTCCCCATTGCTTTGATTTGACAGTTGGACCTGCCCACCATATTGAAATACTTTCTGTCTGGGCTACCGTAACACTGGATTTTCTTAGTTTTCTTCTTGCCTGCTCCTTCTTAGTCTTTTTTGATGGTTTTTCCCCTTTCTTGCCAGACTTCTAAATGATGGAAAAGCATATGATTCTGTCTTGAATCTTTTCTCTCTCTCTCTTAAAAAAATCTTCTCTGTTGGGTGATTGCCTTTAGTACCATAGATGAAAGCTTCTGTGTGCTTCCGCCTCCCGAATCTTGATCATATCACTGTGTTCCAGATTTGTATATCCAATTACCTTTACAACATCTCCACTTGGAAGTCTACAGTATAATGTGTCCAAACAGAATTCTTAATTTGTATCCTGTCTCCTGCCACCAACTGTCAGGCCTCTGAACCCAAGCTCAGCCATCATATCCCCAGTGACCTGCACGTATACATCCAGATGGCCTGAAGCAACTGAAGATCCACAGAAGTGAAAATAGCCTTAACTGATGACATTCCACCATTGTGATTTTTTTCTGCCCCACCCTAACTGATCAAAGTTCTTTATAATCTCCCCCACCCTTAAGAAGTTTCTTTGTAATTCTCCCCAGTCTTGAGAATGTACTTTGTGAGATCCACTGCCTATCCCAAAACCTATAAGAACTAATGATAATCCCACCACCCTTTGCTGACTCCTTTTCTGGACTCAGCCTACCTGCACCCAGGTAAAATAAACAGCCATGTTGCTCACACAAAGCCTGTTTGGTGATCTTTTCACACGGACGCGTGAAACAACAACCAGTTCTTCTCTTGGTCTTTTGTATTAACCCAGGTACTCGGGCACATTATAGGAGTGTATTCGATTTTCTTTTCTTTTCCTTTCCTTGGTTTTCCACAACATCCCAACAAGTTGTGTTGCCTCTGTTGTCCTTAAAATATACCCCAGACCCACTCACTTCTTACCATGTTCATGGATATTACTCTAATCTAAACACTGTCATCTCTGTGGGGTTTTGTAGCAGATAATTGTGGATTATTGTAGCAGATGCTTCCAGTATCTAGTCTTACTCCAGTTAAAATCCGTTTCCATCCTGCAAGCAGAGTGATTTGTTTAGATTTAAACCATATCCCATTACACCTCTGCCTAAAACTCTCCAACTGCTTTCTATCACAGCTGATAAGCTGATATAGAAATCAGTCTTACTGGGTCTTCAGGGTGTACCTGGTCTGACTCTCATCGAGTCTCTGCCCTCCCCTCCTGCCACTCCTCCATCCTTCACTGGGCTTCTGCCACATCAGTCTTGTCTGTCTTCCTAGACTACATCATCACACTTCCCCATTTGGGGGCTGCTTTTGCCTGCAACATCCTTCACCCACGTCTTCAGATGACAGATGCCTTCTTATCATTTAGGCGACAGCTCAAATGTCCCCTCTGCAAAGTTGTCTTCTCTGATCACACATGTCTGGAATCATTTGCTGTCCCATTTAGCCTCTCTTGCTTTCCTCAAAGCACTTATCACATCTTGAAATGATCCCTTTTATTAACTAGTTTATAAGTTTATTTCTGTCTTAGCCGAGAAGAATGTTAGCTCCAAGGGAATAGAGACTTTTCCTTGTTTACAAATATTCCCAGCATCTGGGATCGACCTTTCACTCAACAAATAGTTTCAGGCACTCAACAGATATTTGTTTACTGAACGAACCTGGAAAATGGCACTACTAATAACTGCCCTATGACTTGAATTTCAGGGGCCCCATAAATGGATTGATGAATGCACTGGAGTAGTAGCACAGAGCCCAGGGTGGGGTGCTCAGTGTTTTTTGTCCTTTAAATTGGGAAGGGGGATGGGGGGCACTGAAGTCTAATTGCCAGCCAGTGCAATGTGGCTGAGGAGCTGTGCTGAGGGGCTTAATCTATGTAGTTTTAAACCAAATGTATGCAAATGAAGGCAAGTTCTCCTTTTCACAGGCGGGAATGTGGGGGGCATTAAGAAAATCCCCATAGAAATGACTGTCTTGGCTTTTTGTCCCAATGGATTAAGAAAGAAACCCTAAGAAGAAAACTAAATTGCCCAGAATGCTTAATGTAGTAATTTATTTGCAAGCACTACTAAAAAGCAATAAAACAGTACTTAAGCTAAATTAAACTAACTGGTTTTAGTAACTGCAGACTTTGAAACCAAAGAAAGGCATTTACTTCTTAGAAATGTTAAAAATAAATCATTCTGTCTGATTTATTGCTGAGAATAGGAATAAATCACCCTGTTTGAGGGAAGTTGAGAACAGGGTGGTATACACATGTGAAGTCAGGGTCTGGGGGACAAAGGTTCACCATGACAGCGAGCACACAGCAGAGACCCTGAGATGCTCGACAGACCCGCTGTAAATTCATGTGAACTAAGGATCACATGTGTGAATGGCCCAGCAACCCCTCACTCGGTGAATATTTGTTCCTAACCCCCCTTTCATCCTGACCTTCTTATTTCATCTACAATATGAGGTGATTGCCCAGCAAGATCTCAACTGATACTTCCAGTTCAAAGATCCTATGCTTTACATATAAATATTCTGTTCCAAGAAAGCTCTCTGCTTCTATCACAAGCAGGTTTTCAGCTTTTAGGTCTTGGTTAGGCCACATAATAGACAATTCCCATGCAACCTGCGGTTTAATAGTGCATATTGGATTTGGAATACCAACATCAAAAACTTCCAAAAAGTACAACCTGCGGCAAGTGACTTAATCTCTGCATGCCTTGGTCTTCCCTTCTGTAAACTGTGGGCAAATGTAGCCGTGCTTAGCACTGCATAAGCCCTGCTTAGCACTATGTCAAGCAAGCAGGAATAACTTAGGAAATGCTGACCTTTATTACTAAGAATGTCATTCAGGAAGATTACCATTGCAATAAAACACAAGTTGTCTTGTTGATTTAAAGAATTCTCCTGGCCAGGTGCGGTGGCTCATGCCTGTAATCCCACCATTTTGGGAGGCTGAGGCAGGCGGATCACGAGGTCAGGAGATCGAGACCACCTTGGCTAACACGGTGAAACCCTGTCTTTATTAAAAATACAAAAAATTAGCCGGGCATGGTGGCGGGTGCCTGTAGTCCCAGCTACTTGGGAGGCTGAGGCAGGAGAAGGGTGTGAACCCAGGAGATGGAGCTTGCAGTGAGCCGAGATTGTACCACAGCACTCCAGCCTGGGTGACACAGCGAGACCCTGTGTCAAACAAACAAAATAATCCTCCTTATTCCATATCTCCAAATGACCCCCTTGTGTTACAAGAGAACTCATGGGCTTTCACAGTGTCAGACAAGCTAGCCTGGCTGTGAAGGGGCTGGGCCCCACATGTGTATGTCCTGTCTCTGGCCAGTGTAAGACACACAAATGTCCTGGGGCCCCATGGAGCTGTGAGCAGAAAAAATGAGGTGCCTCACCAGGCCATGGCTGTGAAGGTCACAGGAAACAGAAGCCACCAGTAGTAGTCTAACTTCTCTGAGAACACGGAAATCAGCAGTCCCACCAGCATCCCATTGTACCCATGGAGTCCTGAGGCAATGGCAGACCTGGTGGGGAAACAGAGTAACTTTGCATTTGAAGTTGGTGGTGTTAGTGGGCCCCTCCCTCCTGGTGCTTTGAGGATATGCTTCATTTAGATGATTCCTTTAATAATAATGCTTAGAAAAAAGTGAGTTCGCTCAGTGAATATTGGGCAGTCACATAGCTGCCAGCACCTTTCCTGATAAAACACACACCTGCACCCCCTCCTTGTCTTGCTGATCAACAATTAAAATTATGCACTTTTTCTGTGGCGAAGCTCTTCTTTGCTTATCAGGGGAGACTTAGACTGCTAAGTATAGGGGGAAATAAAATAGAAACCTGAGGTGTGACACAAGGAAGTTGTGTGTGGGAGTTGGGGAGAGAAAGGGAGAGAGAAGAGAGGGAAGGAGAAAGAGTGTTATGATTACATTGTGTAAAATTCTCTGTAGTTGGCCAGGCACAGTGGCTCATGCCTGTAATCCCTGCACTTTGGGAGTCCAAGGCGGGAGGATGACTCGAGCCCAGGAGTTCAACCAGCCTGGGCAACATGGTGAAACCCCATCTCTGCTAAAATACAAAAAGTAGCCAGGTGTGGTAGTGCATGCCTGTAGTCCCAGCTACTTGGGAGGCTAAGGTGGGAGGATCACTTGAGCCCAGGAGGTTGAGGCTGCAGTGAGCCAAGATCTCACCATTGCACTCCAGTCCAGCCTGGGTGACAAAGGAAGACACTGTCTCAAAAAAAAAAAAAAAATTATCTGTAGCTGGAATCTGGGTACGTTCTCTCTCTGCATGTCTGCACCAGAGTGAATAAGCTGGTTTAGCTCCGGGTTCCCAGGTGCTCCTTGGTGAGGAATGGCCCAGAAGTGTGGTATAGTATCCACGCATGAGTCTGGCACCTCCTTCTTTTTCAGAGGAGAAGCTGGGGTGTGCACCTACAATTCTCCTCCTGATCCTAATAAACACTGTCCTTGACCTTTCTAATTGCTCTGCCGGGTGAGGGGCATGGGTTATGGGTGAGAGAGGGGTGTGGGCAGCTTGCACTGCAAGATCCCTGCCAAGGAATGACCTGTGTGTGCTTGTGGTCAGTCCCTCTGCACTCACTTTAGTTCTATGAGGGCTGAAGTGTGTCTGTGTGTCTGTTGCTGTGGCCCAGTAACCAAGCAATGTCAAGGAGGCTGTGCATGGAGGCTGCTCAGCCAGTATTTGTTGACTGAACATGTGGGCATGCTAAACCTTACCATGTGTTGGCTGTTCTTGCATGGCAGAAGCTTCTGGAAGCTTAGGGCTCCCTGAGATGCAGGAAGGGAATTCTGGCTAGAGGAGGGCTCCAACCCAGCAGGGGCTGTGGCTTAGGTCTGGAAGGGGGAGGACCTTTCACCTCTGTAGTGACCAGGAGGTCTAGTAACCTAGATAAGAGGAGAGCAGGAGGATGGGAAAGGGGCAGGAGAGCGCATATCTAGACAGCTTCCTGCAAGAAAGCTGTAGCACAAGGCACATGTGTGGACACTTGTACTAGACACAGGGCAAGCTGTGTCATCAGCTGCTCTTGAGGCCCGGAAGACACGGGGGCAGCTGGAGACAGGCAGCAGGTGGGATGGAGGGAGGTGGCAGAGAAGACCACTGGGGAGCACTTCAAGAGCAGAAATCCACGTTTTGGGAGAATCATTATTTTTAGTGTGTTTGCATTTTCTCTATAGTTTCCCTTTTGTGTTTGGTAATATAATTTAGTGCTTTTTTTTTGTTTTAATACCAATAGCTGCCCCACTCTGTGGAGAGTGTCCCTCCAGAATTCTTGTTTTTACTAAAACATTGGTGGCTTCTGGATTTCCCTCCCTGACTATAAAATATACAAAATTAGGTTCAAAACCAATGCCAAAAAGGTCTCCATTCAGACCACATTCCATCAGGGAACTGCAGCGTTGGTGTTGTTGACCTTCAGTTACCATCTGTAAAGTACAGTCTTAGGCTAGTGGGGAACTGGGGGTGGGGACAGCGGGGGTGATTAAAGGGTAGCAGGGGTGGCAGAGGTCATGCTTAGAATATGCAACTGTGTCAGTGGTTCATTGTGGACAGCAGTGAGCTCGTGGCTCCTTAGAAGACATGTGTATGGATGTTGTGTCCAGTGGCTACAGCTTTGAGCCTATGGCGTAGAACAAGGCACCAACCTGTCAGCAACAAAGCCTAGATCTTTTCTAGGCACTGTGGGTGTATATGGCATATTGGAAACCAACTTCTTCTCCTGAACATGCTTAGAATATAGCCAGAGAAAGAAGAATAAAAAAACTTACAGAACAATTCAGTCTAGTGCTGGGATGTGTTCTGTGGTTGTTCAGAGAGAAAGAAAGGTTCAGAGAGCACAGAGGGAATCAGGAGTGGCTCCCTGTGGGAGGAAGGATTCCAGGGAATGGTAGAATTAGATAGACAGGTACAGCTGGTGTCAGGGATCACAGAAGCAAAAGTACTTAACTAGGGACAAGTGTGATGTTGACTGAGCACTAGGTAGCATAAGACCCATCAAATGACACTTGGGGAGCCAAGCTGAGGGGCTGGGTTTTTATCTGATGCAATTTGTCTTAAGTTCTTAATCAGGATGTTTGTGAGGATTAGGCATGCCTGGTGTGCGTCCCCCCTTGTAAAACTGAGGTCTGTGAAGCGACTCTCTGAATGGCTTGGCAAGTTTACCAGTAGATTAATGGTGGGGAGGATAATCAAAGAATCAGAGTGTCAGTGCAGGGAGGGTCTTGGGCTCGTCTCAGCTGGACAGTAGATTATACAGATACGATAATGGGGCTGGAGGGGGAAGTGCTTGCCTGAGACACACAGCTAAGAAGGCAGTGGGCTGCACAGAGTTCACCCCAGGTAAATTTCAGCACACAGTGATGAAGCAGTGAGGCATGGGCTGATCTGCCAGGGTCCCAGTTCTATGCCAGCTGCCCATGGTTGACAGGTACTTGGGAACAAGGAATAGGAGGCCCACTAACCAAAGCAGACACAAGATCCTGGCTGGAGCCCATTTTTAATCTCACCCACCAGATCTGCACTCAGAAGAATTCAGCCTCTCATCCATCTGACCTCGAATGGCCTCCTAGCATGCTAGAATCGGAGTGGTCCTCCAAGGCCACCCTGGAGGTGCATGAGCAACTTCTCCCCAGGGCCAGGCGGACTCACGGGTTTCTCTCAGTGGAATGAGGAACGTCAGCTGGGCCTGACATTGGTTAAAACACATCCAGCTCTGATTACTTTGGGTTTACCAATGGGCCTCTGGCCATGTTGTCCTCACAGGTACCATGATGGGGACAGCATGACCTTAAGCCCAGAAGATGCAGGTCATGCCTCCAAGCCTAAGTCCTGCCACCCATTGGCTGTGGCACCTTTGGTAGGTATCTCTCCGCTTCCAGTCTCCTTTCCCCCACGTGCAAGATGTGGACTCTGTTGCCTTCACTGTGCCTTGTGAATGGTGGTAAGAGTCACAGCTAACAAGATATGACAGTGCTTCTTAGTTTTTTTTTTTTTTTTT
>NW_012101909.1:1478396-1532245 GCF_000951045.1 Mandrillus leucophaeus
GTTCTTTTTTATTTTTTCTTTTCTTTTCTTGCTTTTTTTTTTTGAAAAAGAGTCTTGCTCTGTCACCCAGGCTGGAGTGCAGTGGCACGATGTTGGCTCACTGCAACCTCCACCTCCCAGGTTCAAGAGATCCTCAGCCTTCCGCATAGCTAGGAATACAGGCATGTGCCACCACACACAGCTAATTTTTGTATTTGTAGTAGAGATGGGGTTTCACTATGTTGGCCAGGCTGGCCTCAAACTCCTGGCCTCAAGTGATCTGCCTGCTTTAAGCTTCCCAAAGTGCTAAGATTATAGGCATGAGCCACCGTGCCTGGCCCTTGTTGTTGTTACTTGACTTTGCACAGCCAGTGTGAGGCCAGCTTCTTCCACATCTGTATCTATGCCTCCTGCCGGCCCTGTTTGCTTCCCTTCCTCAGAGCCCCTTCCCACACTGTCCTCCCCTCTCCTTGCCTTCTCTCCAATCCCCCATATCCAACCTTTATAGCTAGGAAGTAGCCTCTCTAATCTTCCCAGCACTTGGTGATGTCTGTCTTCTCTGAACTCAATTATATACTGTACCGTATTATTCTGAGACATTCATTGCCTACTAATCTTGTCTCCTTCAACTAGATGGTAGGCTCTGTGAGGGAAGAACAGCTTAGCTATTCCTCTGCACCTCCCTCTGAGACAGTGTTTGCAGAAGTCTCCACAGTCAAGTGAATGTTGACACTGTCACCTGCTGTGAGCAGGAGCAGTGTAATTCTGCAAGGACCGTCAGTGACCTGCTTAAAGTTGATACTCAGGAGATTTTGGCTGTCTGGGAGGGTCAGGTTGGCTGATTACTCAAGTAAACACCTCTCTACTTTCTGTCCCACACATCTTGCTAAAATCCCTATAGAGAGGGACCCACCTGTCTTGGCCCAAGGCGAGAGCTGTTAAGGTTGAGACCACTGTCCCCAGGGCCCCAGTGATTGTCCACCAGGGATTCTGGATCAGTAGCCCTATGAAGATGATGAGGCCGCTGAGAGGATTGTTGACGAACATCACCTGAGCGGTCCCTCTCAGGACCCAGTCTATGAACTGGAGGGCAGGGTGCTTGTCTGAAAGAGAGAGAGCGAGCCATCAGCAGGTCCAGCTTGGGCTGCTCTGCTGAGCTGCTGGTTGGCATGGCAACAAAGGAAAACAGGGATGTGTAAGCCAGGACACTTCCCATTCAGCCAGGCCAGAGATGGGGATGGAGGGGTGGGGGTAGAGGGGAGGCTGGTGCCCAGCCCACATCTCTCAGTGGCCCAGCAATCATTCTGCAGTGGGTGGTAGGTTTTGCCATATAGCCAGAGGCACCGTGCTGAGACTAATTTAACGCTGTTCCAGCCATTGGCTTGGTTGGAAAAGAAGCTCTGGGAGGTTCTTTTTTTTCCAAGGGAAATTTATTGGTCCAAAAGAAAGGGTTTTGGAAGGTTGGGGGTGGGGGGTAGGAAATTCTTTTTTCTGTAGTGCTGGATGACTCAGTTGAGGGCTGGTATCTGAGAAGCAAAAAAAGTAGCCCGAAGAAAAGACACTGGGGAAGAAATTGTCGCAGCCCAACTGTGAAAATCAGTACTGAGTCAGGGCCTGGAGGAGGCCAGGTATAGGAGAGGGGCATACATTCTGCCTCGTCTGCTGGTTTGGTTTCCAGGACAACTTGTGCAGGTGTCGGGGCTAGTGGGAGTGGAAGGGTGTGGTGTTCCTTTCAGTGTTTAGTTCGAGAAGAAGTTAAAAGGAAAGAATCCTGAAGCTTTGGGAAGGATGAAGCCAACATTTTCTTGGCACATAATAGGCACATAATAAATGGCTGTGCAACAAGTGAATCGAGTGAAGGAATGATCATTTAACTAGCTTGGGAAATGTCTTATCTGTTGCTAATATGGTTGTCCTGTATCTATTTCACATAGGAACGAGCAATTTGCAAAGAACTAAGATCAATGCATTTAATTCTGAAACCATGAGAATTCCAGGCCAGTAGGGTATATCATATCCCCTTGGAGTCAGCTTAGGGCTGAAGTCCCCCCAGCTGTGGACTCCAGCCCTGGGTGAGGTCCAGTCCTGGGTGAATGAGTGAGGGAGCAGCTTTGGACTGAACCGGAGAGAGGGTTGTCTCCCCGGCCTGGCCTGGTCTGGCTGCCTCTGCCCAGGGTATTTTCCTACCTTTCAGCCAGATCCTGTACTCCTTCATGTCACCCGTGAGGTAGCCCACTGCTTTGCAGAGCCTGATGCCCCTTTGGCCTGCTGAGTCCCGATGGGCCACCCCGTCCTCTTTCCTTTTACTCCTTTCATTGGACTTTTCAATCTTCACAATGTGGCTATCTTCATTGGAAGACCGGAGATCCTTTTAGGAGAAACCAACAAGACATCAAATGATACAGCTTTCTGAGAGCAGGGACATTTGGGGATAGAGGGTGGTGGCAGTTTTTTTGATAAAAATAAAGGATCATGAGACAAAGGCTGAAACACACGCCCATTGTCTGCGGCTGCATAGAGTACCCCGTACAAGCCTGCTCTTCCCAGGACCATGCACCTTCTTCACAGCAGGATTTCTTCACTTCGTGCCATGGGTCCCTTTTGGCAGTTTAATGAAGCCCATGAGCTTCTTTTCAGAATAATGTTTGTAAATGCAAATATCAGATAATAGGACTGCAAACCAAGCCAATTATACTGAAATACAGTTATAATCATACTAAAAATTATGATATACATGTATGCACAGCAGATCCAATACCTTCTGTAATTTCAAAGTAGTGATGAGTCAAGATATGGGACCTCCTTACTGCAAGTCAGGACAGCTCTGGAAGGCCATCCCAGCAGTCTTGAGTCCCTCTCTACTGCAGCAGTGGCCAGCCAGTCTACCTCTGTGCTACCACCGAGGATGCTAATGGCCTGCGTTTCAACAAAGGCCTTCCGTTTGGAGACAGTAGGGTAGTTCAGGGAGCAGGTTTAAGGCGAAAGATTTTGGAGACTGGTTGGAAGACTGGTGAGTGAGTGCCTGTATTCTGTACTTGTCCTTAAAATCATGTCTCACAAAACCACACTATCTAAGGCCAGGTAGGACCCACCATGGGTGTCACCATGTACTGACAGTGGCACTTTCTCAGTGTGCTAAGTTCTTTGGGAAGGCAGGAAAGCGGCATCTTTTAATGCCCTTTTCCTATCCCCTCCCTCCTAGGAAACATGCTAGGAGGAACCCTCCTCACCTTTTCTTCAGGCATTTCCAGGAGGGGCAGAGCTGGGTGAGTATCCGGGGATGTCGAGGGCCAGCTCGGGCTGGTAAACTCTGCCTCGTAGAGTTTGTATCTGCTGGAAAGTGGCTCTGGCAGGAGAGGGCTGCTGTGGGGGTCAGACATTCCTTCAGGGCACAGCTGCTTTTTTATCAATGGACTAGACGGAAGGAAAGGGAAAGAGCTAGTGAGTCAGGACGGGGCCCAGAGGGACTTGGCTGAGGCTGGTCTCAGACCTCAGGTCTGTCCTGGGGGTTGGACGGTGACACACGTGGGATCTGCAGCTTTGCTGCCAGAAAGAGTTGAGGCCATTTCTCTACCTCATTACCTTTCAAAATCCTCCCATTCTTCCGAGTCCAGAAGAATGTCCATTTGGTCGATGAAGATATCCCTGACCACTGAGTTAGAATGGAAGTCTCTCTTTTTCTCTCGATCACTGAGTGTTTTTTCTCCGCCTCTCATATTGCCTGTTGTGCCATCCTATTGTGGTAGTTAGCGGTACATGTATTTTCCCCTTGATACGTATACACAGATCCAGTACTGATTGGAGGTGGGGGGTGTCTAAGAGAAACTACTTCTGAATTGCCATGGAGGCTACACTGCTTACAATTGATCTCCAGTCTTCCTTTTCTTCTCTCTACCATTTCCAGTCCCTTCCCTATTTCCTTTCCCCAGGAACAGTAGGAAACACTGGTCTATTCTTCTGCAAGCTGTGTGCATCCCAGCTGAAGGAGCTTCCCTTCATGGGGCTCCTGTCCCTGTACCACCAGGGTTAGGGCTTATGCCATGACTTGCTTTTGGAACATCCTTTGCCTAAGGTCCTCAGTTTCCTGGTTTTGTCTGGCTTCCCCTTGGTAGTGCTGTGCTCTCTCCTTCCCATCCAGCCATTTGTGCCATTCTTCTTTAGCCTCCTCCAGCTCAGTTATATCTTATTTATTTATTTATTTGAGAGGTGGTTTTGGACCTGCATGCAGTCTCCTCTCAGTATGACCTAGAGCTTTCCCCATTGCTCCGTGCTCCATGCTGCATCCCTTGAGTGTAGGACAGTCTCTCTTAGGACAGGGATCACAGATCCCTAACATGGGTACCACCATTCCATATACTTATCATTCCAGACACTGCTCAAGGATTGCAGGGTTCCCTTAAAAAGGGGTTAAAGTCCCTTTTCTAATTTTGCATTAGTTCCATTTTGCTGGGCTATTACCTCTTCTACTCCTAACGAGAGGAATTCTTACTCTCCACAATTTCTTCTGAGCACCACTCACCTTGCTTGTGCAGAAACCCTTCTTCTTTGAGGCTTATACCAAATGGCCATACCATCCTCTCCAACTGCTCACTGCTGTGTTATTGACTCTTTGGTCACTGTCTCATTCAATGAAGACTTGAGGTGCTCCTACCAATCATCTTCATCCCCCCTCCAGGAACTTTAAGCAGCTTCAATATCTAGGTAGATAACTCATCATCCTATTCTCTGGTTTCTTAGATCCTTGTCCTTCTCATCTCCAGTGGACCTTTTCACCTCGCCTTTTCAACAGCCGATTTCCACAGTCCCAGCATGGGCTTAATATCACACACACTGGAAATCTCAAAAGTCAGATCTCTCCTCTGGCCACTTCCTCTTGTACCTTTGGCTCACCTGCTCAGATGACCCCTCTGACAGCCCTTCAGCTCCCACAGCCACTTGTCTTCCCTTCCCTCCTTGACCAACTTAACTTCATGCCCCCTTATGTTACTTCCTCCAACTCTCTTGCTCCTGTCTCCCTCCTTCATGCTTGTATGGTAAAATTCCAGCCAGGATAAACCCAAATGTCTAACTTTTCCATGCTTTCACCAAACAACTGAACATGGCTAGAGAACAAGGGTAATAACTGAGTAGATTGCTTTCACTGTAAGTTGGATTGCTGTCCTCAGGTGAACATTGGGTGCTTCCCTTTTCTCTCTTTAGTCCAGCTCAGTCTGCTTTCTGCTATGGCTGCCTTTGCTGTGGTCTCTAGGGCCTCCATGGCAAGTCCACTTTCAGTCCCCATCCCACCAGGCTGCTCGGCGGTGTTCTGAGAGTTGTTCACCCTCTTTGACACACTCTTTGGCCTTTATTCCTGATCCCCTCTGGTTGCTCCTTCACACTGTCTTTGGAGGCTCTTCTTCATGTAACAGGAGCATTTTGCAGACCCCTGTTCCGGGCCCTCTTCTCAGCCCTGGTGCTCCTACCCAGGGATGTCAGCCCTCAGCATGACTTCGTATTCCATCTCCATGCCGATGACCCTCAAATCTCACATTTCCAGCCCAGTTTTGAGCACTGGATTAATAGATTTAGTTGTCTACTTTACACTTGCATATAGATGCTCCAAGTACCTTAATTTGCCAAAACAACTCATAATGTTGCCTTCCCAAATCCTATCCTCCCTCACAGGTGACCACTCTAGGAAAAACTGTCTCCCCCTTCCAAGCTGTTCCTTCAGAAAACTCAGGAGTCACACTTAATGCTCCCTTCTCCTTACTTTCTAACGTCAACAATTCTGTCTCTAAAAAATATACCTTCACGTTCATGGTCACCAGTTAGCCACTGTCACCTCTTACCACATCTTCAATGACTTTCATTTGGATATCCCTACTTTTTCCCAGGTTTCTCCTCCAAGCCATGCCCCGCAGGGAGAGGTGCCATATTAATATTCAAATCTACTCATGTTGGATCTCTGCTTAAAGCCCATCATGGTTTCAGATGGAAAACCACCTCTTTGACAGGGTGTGCAAGGCTCTGAGCTCCCACTGTGCTTTAGTGAGTCCCTTGCTTTCCAGCTCCATGACTCCTGGCCCCATGCTGGCCTCCTTTTAGTGCTTGTAAGGTGTTGAACACTTTTCACCTCAGGGTCTCTGCAAGTGCTGGTTCATTGGCTTGAAGACCTTTCCCTCACTCTTCCTGATCAACCCCTACACTTCTGCCAGGCTTTGTCTCAATGATCACTTGCTAAACAAACCCTCGCAGATCCACCCACCATGTTCTCCT
This sequence comes from Mandrillus leucophaeus, assembly GCF_000951045.1. Classification (NCBI taxonomy): domain Eukaryota; kingdom Metazoa; phylum Chordata; class Mammalia; order Primates; family Cercopithecidae; genus Mandrillus; species Mandrillus leucophaeus. Next base: position 1,484,634 of record NW_012101909.1, read on the forward strand.
GTCACATACTCTCATGGGAGGTTTGTATATTTGTATGGTTTCTATCTCCCCATGAGAACTTAAATTTCATGAGGATGGTGGCCTCCTCTGTTCTGTCTATTGCTGCATCCGCAGCTCCTAGCACAGTGCCTGGCATGTAGTAAGGGTTCAATAAATAAATATGGAAGGAAGAGAGGGAGTGGGGAGGAAGGGATTGTGAGCAAGGCTACTGGTGACTGCTAGATAGGAAACACTTCTCTGGATAACTTTACAAATCCCTGTGGATCTCAGGAGTCTCCAGTGGTTTCAGAACAGCGCGGGGCCACCCACCAGCCATGCATTTTCTGCAGGCAGAACCCCCTGTCATGTCTAGCACCGTTCTCATTCCCAGGAGGAGCTCATTAGACCATTGTGAATTTTTGTGTAGGTCTGCAAATGTCATTCAGGTCTAACTAACCCTGATGCTGCCTCCGGAATGGAGGCCTTTCATTGTATTCTGACCCTGTAGGTAGGGTTTTAGTAAGGGGTGGGCACACTGCCATAGAGGGGGCATGCCAGAAAGGTTTAGGAGACATTGAAATCCGACAAGCCCGAGAACTTGTTCCTCTCCAATGCGCTCTCTCCCTCTGGTGGCCAAGAGGTGATACAGCATCCCTGGCCCTTGGTAAAAATTTCCCTCCAAGCCAACCATATAAAAAGTAAGCAGGGGCAATCAGATATCTAGACACAGAATCTGCATGACACCATACAACTGGATAAACTAGAAATGTTCCGGAAAGGCCTTGTGTTAAATTCAGTGGCTATGAAATCTATTAAAAGTCTAGCCGAAAAGTGGTAATGATAAAGGTTTTTCCTAAACATATTTCATGGAATCTAAGATGTTATCAGCTGTCAGACTGATCACTAATTAGGTATCATAAAGAAGAAAATGCTTCCATTCATAATTGCAAGATGCATCTTGATTTTAGAACTGTTAAAATATGACAATAATATACATCATATAATCAAGGAAATATAATGTTCTTTTAAGTGGTGGGGCTGAAGTGTCCAGGTAGGAGTTGAGAATGGGTATACTCAGAAATTATTTTCTAACCATAAGAATTTAAAGATTTTTATACTTCTTTTGATGAAAAAAATGTGTCTACTTTATAACCCCTTTAAGATCAGGGGCCATTACCTTGTTAATTTCTGCATTTATACCACCCAGCAGAAAGCCTTACACCTAAAAATCCCTTTATTATTACTATTGCACAAGGGAAGTTCTTTCTAGGGTACTCTCCAAAAGGGTACTTCACCTTTGAGTCCCTTCTGCATGCAAACAATATTCCCATTTACAGATAAATCAAGTCCTCGAAAAGCAAAATAGGAATTGTTTCTCATGTGTATGTTGCTGTCTGCATTTTCCAGAGTAAGCTCACCTCATTGTGACATTTGCAGGGCCCAGAAAATGAGCAGCTTGCTGCAGAGTCAAGGTTAGACCCAATTCCCCACCGCACTCTCCATTACTCTGTCTGCCTGGCTGGGCCTTGCACAGCCGAGTGGCTGGCCCTCGAGCGCCTGGGTCTAGGGCCTCAGCCCAGTGTTGTGTTTCTCAAGCCTACGTATCCTCTACAGGAACAGGGCCTTGCATCTCCTGTAGGGAATACAGCATTCCTTTGCCACGGGAATGTTTATCCTGTTACAATGGGGAATTTTGGCTTTGGGGTAGGGGCGAGACATGCAGCACCAATGGCCCTGTGGAGAGCAGGTCGCCGCACGCGGAAGGAGCACGGGCTGTGAGGTGGATCTGCTCCTGCCTCCCTGCTCTGCCACTCCGGGTTGCGTGGGCCTCCATGTCTCCGAAGGGCAACGTAGGCTTCTCAGGACAGTGAAATTGCTGACTTGGTTCCTGGCACATAGTAGGAGCTTAGTGATTTTACTTTCCCCTCTTCTCGTGCTCCCAAATTGAAGGGAGAGAGGGTGAGAGCAGCCAGATGAAGTACAAGCTGGCTGGTCTGAAACAGAATAGCTTTCAAAAGTTTCCATAAGGCGTCGCCACTTGTTAGAACTGGATGTGAAATCCCTGCCCGAGCCACGTCCCGGCTGAGGGCCTCAGCCCGTTCCCAACTCAGCTCAGCGCCAGTCCATTAAACCTGCTTCCAAGAACACATAATGATCTGCTTGGCGCGCTCGGACTCTCCTTGGCTGCCCACACCTCCTCTTTTCCTTCAGAAATATGGACAGAGAGGGCTGTTTGGATCAGTCCCACGTCTCTCCAAAAACCAGGCCTCAAATGTCTGGCAAGGGGCTCCCAAAACAGACCGGCTCCTCCATCCTCTTTGTAAGAACCCTCCTTGTTGAATATCTACCGTACGCCTGTGGGCTACCTTGGAGGGATCACAGCTGGAAGGTCCAGGCCTTGCCTGCGAAGGGCGCACATTCGAGTGGCCCAGGAGGAGCAGTGAGCAGGCACTGTGTCCTGAGCGGGAGGCACAAGGGAGGGCAGAGGGCAAGGGGGCGGTGCAGAGAGCACAGAGCGGCTGCCCTGCCCTCCCAGCCCTGGGGAGACTGGGCTCAGCTTCCATGTCAGGACTTGGCTGAGCAGGCAAGAAAGAGGAGCACACTCCAGAGAAATGCCTGAGAAAATACATGGTTTGGGCCAGCAAGTTCCAGCACGGACCCTGCTGCAGCCTGGGAGAGATGTCAGCAGGCAATGAAAGACAAAACTAGGGTGTCAGAATCAGACTGTGAGGAGTCCTTAGCGTCTAGGTTTGGACCCAAATTCTTCCAACGGTTACAAAAAATGTGGCTCCTGCTCTGTTATACTGATTTTGAAATTCTTCTCCTGATTATTTTCTCCTAAAGACCATCCGTCTCCAGTGGAATTGCAGAAACACGCCCATGCCCAGTGAAAAGGGGCTGTGGCTGTTTCTCATGCTTCTGCTGCCCTGGGAGGGAAGGAGCCCATGCTCAAAGGGATTTCTTCAATTGTTGGTGTGAATTAGTGCAGAGTCGAAGCTCTCTCCCTATCCCTGGTCTCTTGGGTTTAAGGATACCAGTCCCCTGATCATCTGGGGATGAATCTCAAATGGCCCCATTTACTTCTTTTTTTCTTTTTGAGACAGAGTTTCGCTCTTGTTACCCAGCCTGGATTGCAATGGTGTGATCTCGGCTCACTGCAACCTCCTCCTCCCAGGTTCAAGCAATTCTCCTGTCTCAGCCTCCCGAGTAGCTGGGATTACAGGTGCCCACCAGCAGCCTGGCTAATTTTTGTATTTTTTTGTAGAGACAAGGTTTTATCATGTTGGCCAGGCTGGTCCTGAACTACTGACCTCAGGTAATCCACCAGCCTCGGCCTCCCAAAGTGCTGGGCCACCGTGCCTGGCCTTACTTCATCTTCTAACCAACTGAGTTATTGAGGCCACGGCAGCTCTGGAGAAGTAAAAGTGATTAGCAAGTTCTCCAGAATATTAGTTGGATTGATATATTTTGCCTAAGACCTTGCATTTGATGCAAGGAGAGTTTCCATAAATTTCTACGACCTTAGAACCAAGAGGGATGTTCTTTGCCCTCTCTCAAATGATGAAGGAATCCATTCTCTAACACCTCTGGATACCTAGCTTCTCCTGGCTGGGGTCCCTTTCCCCTGAGGCAAGTTGTTCTTGTTGAGAACGGCCCTGCTTACTAGAAACCCTTGTATCTGTGGAGCTGACATCAAGTCCCTGGGACTTTTTCTCGTTGCTGTTTCCAGTTCTGTCCATTACGCCTGCACAGGATTTAGGGACTCCTTTTCCCACTTACGAGCACTTCAGAGGTTGATCCTAAGCCTTCATTTTTCTAGGGCAGTCTACTTGATTGTTCTTCAGTCTGGCTCACCAAACACAGCCCCCAGACTCTCTGCCATCTTGCTACCAGGATCTCAGTGACAGCATCATTCTGAAAGGACTTTGCTGAGTGAGTCAGGCTGGGTCCTTGGGAGCACTGGCTTCATTCATCCCTGAGTTGGTAGACTCTGAAGGTGAAAAATCAGGTGTGTGTGGGGCTAGGTGAATGTTTGGTTAGGCTGCCAGAATGGGAACAGATGAGGCCCCTGGACTGGTGCATCACACCCCAGGGAGATCAGGGAGGGGAGGAATCCAGGAGACACCTGGGCACTAGGAGTACAGGGCAGGTAAACAGTCCAGTAGCTGGCTGAGAGGTGCCTTGCTCAGGGCTGGGTTGTATAAGAGACTGGCTGAGTGCCGGCTTTTATTAGGGGTGGCTTAGAGTTTTCTTGGCAGCTCCAACTTAGTAAGTCTGATCTGGGCTGAGAGGAGACTGACTCACTGGGGCCAGCGGGTCAGGCTGGGTGGGGCAGAAGTCAGAGGCAGCACCACCTCCTCTGGGTCTTCTGAGGACGGGCTGGGGTTAGAGATGGCTGGTGGCCAGTGGGCCAGGGGCTTTATCTTTCTGGTTTCTGCTGCAGGGCCAGGGCTGGGGTTCTGCAGCTGAGAATCCAACCAGAGCCTGGCAGGGGAATTCTGGCCTCCAGCAGAAAAGCTCTGAGGAGCCTGCAGTGACTGTGAGATGAGGTGGGGGAGAGGTGACCACTTGACCTCTTTTGACGCTCCTCCCTAGCTTGTGTTTGGAAGAATCTTATAGATCACCACACTCTTCTTATGTGACTGTTTTTTTTTTCTTTTTTTTCTTTTGGGAAATGGAGTCTCCACTGTTGCGTGGGCTAGAGTGCAGTGGCGCAATCTCAACCTCCATCTCCTGGGTTCAAGTAATTCTCCTGCCTCAGCCTCCTGAGTAACTGGGACTACAGGTGCATGCTGCCATGCCTGGCTAATTTTTTGTATTTTAGTAGAGATGGTTGCCCAGGCTGGTCTCAAACTCCTGAGCTCAGGCAATCTGCCCACCTTGGCCTTCCAAAGTGCTAGGATGACAGATGTGAGCCACTGTGCCTGGCCCTTATGTGACACTTCTAAAGTGGGGTGACCCTTCAATGTTCCACATATTGAGCCCTCTCATCCCATGAATAAATGGCAATTTATTGCCTCTTGCATTCCATCAATTGCAATTACTCAGCCATCAAGTTCTCCTTCAGAACTCTCAGTCTGGATCAGCCCATTATCTCCCTTTGAGCCAGGCCCTCCCCAATGCAGGTCACCTTCTAGCTGACTTCCCTCACTTCGGGCTCTCCAGTTTTTCTCCAGCTTGCCACTGGTGATGGGTAAATTATCTTAAAACATGACTTGGTCGTGCCACTGCTCAAAAACCTTCTGAGGTGCTCCATGTCTGAGTCCTTCGCTCCTGGAACTGGGCATGAAACTCTGAGCCAGGGTAGTCAATGCTCAGGGCCCAGAGAAGCACGGTTTTCTGGAATGCTGATTGGGCTTGATATGAACTAATATAGAATAATAGTTGCATATTTGAGCAAACATGGCTTATAAAAGAGTCAAATGCAACTCTTTATATTATTAAAATAAAATATAAAGGGAAGAAATGTAGAGTCTGCAGGTGGCTGCTTCAGGCTGTGCCCTCCTACTACCTAGGGGTAATGTGTCAATTCTCCCCATCAGTTGAGGCTACTTAGGGGGAGAAGTTAAGAAGCTCTGAAGATGGCAACATTCTCAATCTCCCACAGTTCTACCCAGGAATGCTCCACCTGTGCCCAAGACAATTTTCAGCTTCTCTGCAGCATGTGCCACTGTTCTGGGCAGGCGGCCTCCTCAGGTCCCACAGCTACCTCCAGTTCAGTTCTGCATGCATGAATATTGATCTGCTTTACTCACACACATCCTGCTCACACACCCAGCCCTACCATGGCCATGGCGCCTTCCTGGCCTCTTATGAGCATGGTGATCTCTGCTCTGGCTTGTGTGGCGGACTAATTCACAATGCAGTAGTCTCTCTCCCTTTCTTACACACACACACACATATATACCCCTACACAGACACACACACACACATGCACACATACTTATATACACATGAGCTGCCCCGAGGTGGCTCTGGGTAGTTAATTTTAGTGTTATTAGATAGTGGTGGTACAGTAGAGACAGAATACCCGGATTCAAATCTTGGCTCCCCCACTGTAATAGTCCATTCTCATACTGCTATAAAGAACTACCTGAGACTGGGTGATTTATTTAAAAAAAAAAAAAAAAAAGAAATTTAATTGACTTACACTTCCACATTGCTGAGGAGGCCTCAAGAAACTTACAGTCATGGCGGAAGGCGAAGGGGAAGCAAACTTGGACCTTCTCAAATGGCGGCAGGAGAGAGAGATTGTATGGAGCAGGAACTTGCCAAACACTTATAAAACCATCGGATCTTGTGAGAACTCACTCACTGTCACGAGAACAGCATGGGGGAAACCGCTCCCATGATCCAGTCACCTTGCCCTGGGTCCTGCCCTCAACATGTGGGGATTATTGGAATTACAATTTGAGATGATATTCAGGTGCGGACACAGAGCCAAACCATATCATTCTGCCCCGGCCCCTCCCAGATCTCATGTTCTTTATACATTTCAAAACACAATCGTGCCTTAGCAACAGTCCCCCAAAGTCTTAACTCATTCCAGCATTAACTTGAAAGTCAAAGTCCAAAGTTTCATCTGAGGCAAGGCAAGTCCCTTCCACCTATGAGCCTGTACAATCAAAAGCAAATGGCCGGGTGCGGTGGCCCACGCCTGTAATCCCAGCACTTTGGGAGGCCGAGTTGGGTGGATCACTTGACGTCAGAAGTTCGAGACCAGCCTGGTCAATGTGGTGAAACCCTGTCTCTGCTAAAAATACAAAATTAGCAGGGTGTGGTGGCACACACCTGTAGTCCCAGCTACTGGAAGGCTGAGGCAGAAGAATCTCTTGAACCCGGGAGGTGGAGGTTACAGTGAGCCAAGATAGTGCCAATGTACTCCAGTCTGGGTGACAGAACAAACTCTGTATCAAAAAAAAAAAAAAAAAGAAAAGAAAAGAAAAAGCAAGTCAGTTACTTCCAAGATACCATGGGGGTGCAGGAGGCATTGGATAAATGCTCCCATTTCAAATGGCAGAAATTGGACAAAACAAAGGGCTACAGGCCCCATGCAAGTCCAAAATCCAGTGGTGCAGTCATTAAATCTTAAATCTCAAAAATAATCTCCTTTGACTCCATGTCTCACATTCAGGTCATGCTGATGCAAGAGGTAGGCTCCCATAGACTCAGGCAGCTCTGCTTCTGTGGCTTTGCAGGGTACAGCTCCCCTCCTGCTGCTTTCACAGGCTGCTGTTGGGTGTGTGTGGCTTTTCCAGGTGCACGGGGCAAGCTGTCAGTGGATTTACCATTCTGGGATCTGGAAGACGATGGTCCTCTTCTCACAGCTCCACTAGGCAGTGCTCCAGTGGGCACTGTGTGTGGGGGCTCCAACCTCACATTTCCTTTCTGCGCTGCCATAGCAGAGGTTCTCTATGAGGTCTCTACCCCTGCAGCAAACTTTTGCCTGGTCCTCCTGGAGTTTCATACATCCTCTGAAATCTAAGTGGAGGTTTCCAAACCTCAATTCTTGACTTCTGTGCAGCTGCAGACTCAACACCACATGGAAGCCGCCAAGGGTTGGGGCTTGTACCCTCTGAAGCAATGGCCTGAACTGTACACTGGCCCCTTTTAGCCATGGCTGGAATGCACAGGGCAGCAGCCGGGCCCTGGGCCAGCCCATTTTTTTCCTCCTAGACCTCTGGGCCCAGGATGGTAGGGGCTGCTGCAAAGGTCTCTGACATGCCCTGGAGTAATTTTCCCCATTGTCTTGGCGATTAACATTTGGCTTCTGGTTACTTAGACAAACATCTGCAGCCGGCTTCAATTTCTCCCCAGAAAATGGGTTTTTCTCTCTCATCACATTGTCAGGCTGCAAATTTTCCAAACTTTTATGCTCTGCTTCTCTTTTAAATGTAAGTTCCAATTTCAAACCGTCTCTTTGTGAATGCATAAAATTGAATCCTTTTAAGAGCACCAAGGTCACCTCTTGAATGCTTTGCTGCTTAGAAATTTCTTCTGCCAGATACCCTAAATCATCTCTCTCAAGTTAAAAATTTCACAGATCTCTAGGGAAATGGCAAAATGCCACCAGTTTCTTTGCTAAAGCATAGCAAGAGTGACCTTTACTCTAGTTCCCAACAAGTTCCTCATCTCCATTTGAGACCACCTCTGCCTGGACTTCATTGTCCATATCACTATCAGCATTTTGGTCAAAATCATTCAACAAGTCTTTAGGAAGTTCCAAACTTTCCCACATCTTTCTATGTTCTGAGCTCTCCAAACTGTTCCAATCTCTGCCTGTTACTCAGTTCCCAACTTGCTTCCACATTTTCAAATATCTTTATAGCAGTATTCCTCTACCCTGTTACCAATTTACTGTATTAGTATGTTTTCATACTGCTTCCTAAAAAACTGCCAAAGACTGCATAATTTATAAATGAAAGAGGTTTAATTGACTCACAGTTCCACATGGCTGGGGAGGCCTCAGGAAACTTACAGTCATGGCAGAAGGAGAAGGGGAAGGAAACTTGGACCTTGTCACATAGCGACAGGAGAGAGAGAGTGTGTGAGAAGGAGGAACTTGCCAAACACTTATAAAACTATCGGATCTTGTGAAAACTCACTCACTATCATGAGAACAGCATAGGGAAACTGCCCCCATGATCCAATCACCTCCCACTGGGTCCGCATTTGACACATGGGGAATATGAGGATTAAAATTCCAAAAGATATTTGGGTGGGGACACAGAGCCAAACCATACCACCCACCTACTTAGCTGTGTATCCTTGGGGAAGCCCCACAACCTCTCTGTGTCTTGGTTTTCTCATCCCATCTGTGAGGTAAGGACAATAATAGTGCCTACCTCATAAGATTGTTTTAGAAGAAATAATGCATGCAAGTTGCTTAGTGCAGTGCCTAGCACATATTAAGTAGCTAATAAACGTTAGTGATTTTAATTGTTCATGCTTGTGCTGTGAGTGATGTATTCGTGTGGCTGAGCATCTTCAGGGCTAATGTCCAAGAAGCCCAATCAAAAGTAGATTCAGGCAGTAGAGAAATGGGTAAGGAGTTTAAATGCTATTCTGCATGGTCTGAGAAGTTAAACTTGCCATATTGGAATGTCATGGGCACATAATATTCTGACCAGCTGATTTGCTTGACTTGCCAGCCCACAGAGTGTGAGCCATCCTTGCTCTTTCCCACTGAGCTCTGGGCAGTTTTCTCTGATGACCTTGGGCTGGAAGATCTCTGAGTAAACACCTGTAAATGGAGGCTGGGAGCAGCAGCAACTACTTGAGAGCTCTTCATCTTTCCTTTTCCAGGCCTCAGCTATCTGTCATTGCTGTTTATGTATATGTCTCATCTCTAGGAGACAGATGGGAGCCCCTTATGGACAATTTCCTTGTTTTCTTGAAGTATAGCATCTTGCACACAATAGATGCTCAATAAATATTTGATGAATGAGTGAAGTATTCACTGAAGATTGCAGACTATGAACTTTACAAATTCTGTACTGTTTGAAGTCACCATGCACATGGTATTTTATATGTTACAAAACACTTTCCTTCCTCAAACTGCATTTATTTCCTCAATCAATCTCATGATAGGGGGTAAGCTATAGATGGTGCTGTTCTTCTTGTTTTGCAGGGTCAGAGATGTGAGGGTACCTGCCACATGGGCCACACAGTGAGTTGACACAGGAGCTAAGACTGTCTCAGCCTTCTTTGCTCAACAGCATTCCCAATCTACTTGTGTTGGGCCCCGGACTCTTCCCTAAGGTTCCCTCCCTCATCCAGTGACTGTGGGCATGTGAGTCCTTGATTCTTCTCCCTGGAGCTGGGCCTTATGTAGCTTAAGCTTTTTGTCTTTGGATTCAATGTGTACAAACACACATCTCCTTTCAGGTGCTGGGCCATGGTGTGAAGCTGGGTCTTCCTGTGTGCAAGCTGGGCTGGCATGTAGACCTTCTCCTTCCTTTTGGTGAGGATGCACTTCTGCACTTGACCTCTGTAAGGGCTTAGTGTGGCATGTCCTTTAGGCCCTTGAGCTACCTTCTTCCTTTTCAACAGAACCTTGATCCCCTTTTCCTGCACAGATGTTTATTTTCTAAGAACAACATGGCTTTGGAGTCAAGAGGAAGGGCTGTCCCTGGGAGGGGGTGGAAATCAGGACGGATCCCATCAGGTGCTGTCCCAAGAGCTTCTTATTCAGGTAAAGCTCAGAGTCAGATGACTATTAAAGGTATTCCTGGTGCGGAAAAGGATAACTTGCAGTCAGAATGGGGGTGTTTGGAATGGGAGGTGGCTGGTGTTTGGTGAGGGTAGGGAAAATGCTTAATGGGCTGGTGTTGAATCTCAGGTCTTCTTAAGCACCAGCTGATGGGCCCACCATGGCTGAGTTCTCCTAGTGCAGCACCTGGGTGTGCCCATCCTCTGTGCCTTACGTGGTGTTTCTCATCATGGCAAGATGTGTTTTAGGGTCATCGCAGGCAGTAAACCAACAGTCCTTTAAAACTGGCTTTCAGCACACATTTTCTGTACAAGAAGACCCTAAGTCATGCTTTTATCCTGAGTTGGTGGAAAACTGACAAGGTAGTAGGTGATGATGCTGTCACCTCACTGGTGATCTATGGGTGTTGGGGAAGACCAGGGTTAGAGCAAAACAAACCTCTAGGTGAAAGAAGACCATCAATGGATGTGTGTGGCCACACTAGGCCAGTCTGGAATTCCATGCAGTGATGGAATTACAGAGCTTTGCAAAGTGTACCATTTCCAACATATGCCTCCTGCTGGTCTATTGACAAGAGCTGAAACCTACCATGAAACAGGGGTTCCTTTTAGTTCAGTTACAGCCTTGTTTCTAGAATGCCTTCCCCTTCCCTTTCAGCTGGATGTGAACACTCCTTCCTTGAAGCCCTGAGAGCTGAGATTCTCAACCTTGACAGCACACAGTCATCTTTATCTAGGGAGCTTTAAAAAATGCTGATGACTGGGTCGCTTCCCCAGAGATTCTGACTTAATTGGTGTAACCCGGGCACTGGAATTTTTAAAAGCTCCCTAGGTAATGGTAATGTTCAGCCAGGATTGAGAACCCCTGACCTAGGTCTTTGTGTCTATGCTCTTTCTGCATATATTTTATGCCCTTGCTACTCCAGGTGAGTGGGGGTTCAGCATCAGCTTCACCTGGGAGCTTGTTAGAAATGCAGGCTCTCAGCCCCACCCCCATAACAGAATTTGTATTTTGAATAACACCTTAGGTGATTCCTGTGCTCAGGTCTGCACACAGGCTTCTCAGGGGTGTAATGGGGCAGTACTGGGGTGCAGACAGCTATAAGAAGGGAGAGGGGATGTGGGGGAGGGGCTGGAAACTATCTTCATTTCTTTTACAATTTTTGCTTAGTGGTCAAAGCATTCAGTAAGCAAGCAAAATCAGATTAGATTTAGCAACAGCAAAACCAACTCAACAAAAACTAGATTTATGACTTTAATTAAATGCCATTTGCATCCTGCATCTCCAGATGAAAGGAAGTGGCAAGCACCCCAGTCTTTTTCAGCTTGTGTCTTGGCCAGTGGAATTTAAATTGCTGCTTCCTACGCAACCTGCTCAGGGTCGTAGCAATGGCATGCTCCTGAGGAATCTAGTTATAGGTGGTATACAATTTCAGAAATAAAAGTGTATCACCTTTGGAAATGGAGTCTTACTCAGCTATTGAAATAGCTAAATGAAATGCTCACCTTTGCTTTGTAAACCCACACAAGAGGATAGAGAGGAGAGACAGACGGGTTATTGATTTGCCCAACCGTGATGGGAACAGAAGCATGGGCCCTCTGGACTTAGGTTGAGGTGAACCAAACTTAGGAGGCTTTACTTGTGGCACCCTCATGGAGTCTTGCTATAAACTCCAATGAGGAATGCTGGCAGTGGGTGGTGGATGCCTTAGTGGAGAGCTCTAGTAAAAACCATAAGTAGTTGAATAATAATTCTGCATTACCAAAGAAGAAAAGACATAAAAAGCCCCACCTGGAGTGGAAAGGGACATTTTGTGGAGTTAGTGAGAAGAGAAACATAGTTGTGATTGGCAGAAAGGAAGGAAAGAGTGAAAGGACTGGAAAATTTTAGATAGATGCAAGAAAAAAAGGAAGGAGAATAAGGAGAAAATGGGGTAAAGGAGGAGAGAAGAGAAAATGAAGCCACAGTGAAGGAGCAGTGGGTGTGATGGCGGGAAGGGATGTGCCAAGAAGGAAGCCAAACAAGCCTAAAGAGGAGACGGAGCAGGGAGACAGAGAGAAAAATGGATGCTCCTGAGCCATTTGTCCCTACTCTGAAGGGGGCAACAGCCTGCAAGCTGCCAAAGACTCCCTGATGGGGCTTTTTCCCCTCCTCCCTTCCTTCCTCCATGAATCCTGTGTAGGATGAAGCAACAATCTTCCTTGAGAAGCAACATTGGGGCTCTTCTTTTCCATTTGCCCTGTGGCTCCTGGAAAACCAGCTGGACTTTGAAATAGACATCCTGTGGACCAGCTACCCAAGGAAGAAGTGCAGAGGGGACCTGGCATGAAGAAACAACTTTGCAAATTCTAGTTTTATTCCATGCCCCCCTCATGCCTAACCAAATGAGCTTTCATTATATTCCCAAAGAAGCTACTTCCCAAAGAAGCTACTTAGAGTTGCCTTAGTTGAGCATTAAGGGATATGAGCATGCTGGAAGTGGCTGGAAGGCATTTGCCAAGATGCTTGTTGTCTGACTCCTCTGAAGCTTAACTGAGGTAATGGGACAGATAAGTCGGCTATATTTAAACAGCCAAAATTCTGAAAAGATGGAATTTGTCTGGACATCACTGGAAAGTAAATTGAGCTTGTTGTGAAATCTCTGAAGATATGTTTTCTAAAAGGAGGGTGAGTGTTGATGAGCAAAACCCACTGGGACAGTCACAGCGGGTGGAACAAAAAGAGCATGGACCCAGGAGCACAGCCAAATTGCAGCTCTTCTACTTACTCCAGAGCCATGTTGGACACAGAATCCTCCTTATCCATGAGGCAGGGATGGTGAGAACTGCCTTGTGAGGCAACACACAGAGGGCCCAGTGTACTGCGTGGTATATAGTAGGTGTTAACAAGTGTCAGTTTTCACCTCCTTCCCATCTTTTCTGGGGTTGTTCACAAGTGCTAAAGACTCCAACCATCAGGGATTTAATGAGAGTGGATCTGCTGAAGTAAATAGGAAGGTTAATCTTTCTAAAGCACCAATTTCTCTATAGCACATCCTGTACCAGATAGTATTCATTCAAAAGTGTTTGGTGAGCACCTATTATGTACCAGTCACAGGGGATTCAACAGTGAACAAGAAAAAACTCATCATGCTCTAACAGAAACCAGAAAGTAACTGTTAATGCCCAGGAATAGGGTCGTAGCCGTTCCCACTGTAGGGTAGGAATAGAGAATGGAGGCATTGGAGAGAATCTTTCGGTTGTTTCAAGGACTGAGAGGCACTCTTGGGTCACTTGCTCTGGGGAAAACTGCTGCCATGTTATGACAACACACAAGCAGCCTTATGGAGTTCCTTACAGGGGAACTGAGAACTCTTGTCATCAACTTGCCCGTCATGTAAGGGAGCAACTTTGAGAGTGGATCCTCCAGCCCCAGTCAAGCCTTCAGGTGACAGCAGCCCTGACTGACATCCTGACAGCAGTCTCATTAGAGAGCCTCAGCCAGAAAAACCCAGTTATGCTCCTTCTGATTCCTTAATTCCAGAGACATTAAGAAGATAATACATGTTTATCATTTTATGTTGCTAAGTTTGGGCAACTTGTCACACCTTGATAGATAACTAATACATTAGCCATTAACGGCTCTTTAAGAATCAGAATTAGCTGGTCTCCTAGCAGGAACCCAAAAAAGGTATGCTTTTTATGGAGGAAAAGGTTCTTGGTGAAAGGAAGTAACTAATATTTGCTGAGTACCTACTATGTGGTAGGTACTGGTACCTGTGTTATTTAATCCTCCTAGCAACCATGTAGAATAGTGTAGAGGGCACTTGCCTATAAATCTGGAGGTAGTCTGCTGACAAAATGGGATGACAGACCATGTTAGAAAGTTGTGCAAAAAAATTGCACAGTTGGTTTCACAATTTTGCAGGAAATTAGTTTCCCATTGGTTGAGTCTCATGGGGCATAAACGTCTTTTGGGGATAAAACCCTGACTGGGGATTGGTTTTGAAGACACAACCCATTAATTGAAGAATTGAACATACCAAGCCCTCTGGCTACCCCTTGGGGACATACCCAAGAAGTACTTAACCAACATTGCCTTCAGAGAGATTGAATGCAGAGACAACACTCAAATGCATGAAAAAAAAATCAGAAAGCAAAGTAAGAAAATATTAAAACAGTCGAAGTGCTCCATCATTTAATTATTTGTCCAACCTTAGCAAGAACCTCTCATTCGCAATGTCTGTAGTCTTGAGGATGGGAAATACATGATTCCTGCCCTCCAGGAACTGAGGGATGATCAGACACATAAAAACAACATAGGATGTATTATGTGGAAAATTCCTGTGGTAGAACCTGAGTCTGGCTTGCTCAATCCTCCTCACAGTGTACCTTACTATACCCAAGAGGCTAGATAACTAAAAATTAGATTTCTTAGCATTCCTTGCAGCCAGTTTTTTTTTTTTTTAATTTGTCAATTTTAGGCATTTAGGTAAAATTTAGAAGGTGAGAGTGAAACAAAAGATTTTTTCCTGCTCTTTTTGGCTATTTTCTGATGAAAGTAAGTAAGATCATGGGCATATGAGGTTATCTTGCCATTCAGTGCTCAGCCACCAGCTTTACGGGGTTTGAGAAGCAATAGCTACAGTGGCGTCATGATTGTGACTGACTGATTCCTGGAATACAGTGGTTCCTATGCTGAACTGTGACTGATAGATTCCATAAGAAAGGAACCAGATAGTGTTATATGAGATTGGGGCAGTGGAGAGGAGGGGAGGGGTGGAATAATTAGAAAGGAATTTTTGGAGGAGGTAACTTTTTAGCATAAAGGAGTAAGGATTTCAAACAGCCCAGGAGAGATGAGGGTTCCCTGGTGGGAGTGATTAAAAGGGGCTGTTTCTCCTTTCCCCAACTTGATACTTCCTCATCACCTTCCCCCCTCCAGCTGGATGGTTATGGTTTTTATTAAAGCCTGGACTTGAATAGTTACTTGGAGTTTCTGTTTGTTGTCAGTGGGAAATGTGTTATTTCAATATGGAACTCAATACCCAGAAAACAGATTTTCATGTAGTGGTCTCATGGATCCTGCAAAGATAAATGTATCTGGAAAAGGCGGTGCATTTCCTCTCCTGTAGCCTTCCTTCATCACCCTTCTGGAGACTGCAGGCTGCTGTTCCATGCTAGGCTCCTGATAACTTATCTTTCTGGGAGAGGATAAAATGGAGGGACCAGGTGTTCTCTGACATGGCAAATCAGAAGAAAAATCATTGCATTGGGAGTGAGGAGACCTGGGATCTAAATTTAGCTCTGCTGCCTACCAGCT
Organism: Mandrillus leucophaeus; assembly: GCF_000951045.1. Taxonomy (NCBI): domain Eukaryota; kingdom Metazoa; phylum Chordata; class Mammalia; order Primates; family Cercopithecidae; genus Mandrillus; species Mandrillus leucophaeus. The sequence continues at coordinate 1,500,127 of NW_012101909.1, forward strand.
GTTTAACCTTGGTCAAGTTTAATTAATAACCAAATCTTTAAAATTTTGTGATTCTGCCCACTTCTCTCCAGTTTCAAGGCTGCAACCTTAACTCAGACCATTATTATTCCTTCTGTTATCTGTGCATCCTCCACAGTCCATTCTTCTTATAGCAACCAGAATAATCATCTTATCACTGAATCCCATCACCTCTCATTTAAGACTCTTTAATGCTTCCTGGTGCCCCTGGGAGGTCAAAACTCCTGGCAGAACTTAAAGTCTTATTTGTCTCAGTGGGCATCTTCACCCTCTTCTCCAGAGGGGGTTGTATTTTAAGGTGAACTAAAACCAGTGGTCCCCAAAGTGGGGAGTTTGCCCTGAGGGGTACATGAGACAGTCCATCAGGGCATGGGTAGAAAATATTAGAACTTTTATGTATATTTTTATTCAAAGGTTAAGAAGGAAATTAAGCTTTACTAGCCTGGTTAGGATTGTCTTTCAAGTTGTTACCTGTCACATGTGGTCCTTGTCTACTGTGTGTGAAGATCAGCATTGCAAAGTGAAGATGTTGGTGGTTGCTCGTGCAGGCTCTGGAGCCAGATTGCCTGGATTACTGCTTCCTATTGGTTATCAATATTGTATTATGATGATGATCACTGTGGGGAAGAGTGGAAGCCTCATTGTGCAGAAGGATGTACACAAAATTGATACTCAGATTAATCAGACTCTTGCAAAGAAGACTAACGGAAGCCCAAATAATTCATACAAAAGTGGTAGGGCTATTGCTTCCTTCGTTCTGATTATGAGCTCATCACCATCTATGTTGTAAAGTAAAGACAATGATAATCTAATCAACCACGATGAGAACAGGCCCTCCAAAACTGTGAAGTCTACTTTAAACAAGGATTTACATTCATTGTCATTAAAGATGACCCACACCTAAGTGTGTATTGTGCCTTGACATATTAGCTGATGTAGATGTAATTTATATTTAAACAAACATATTGGGGGTGACTGCCTAAAAATATTTTTTTAATGGAATTGCACAGTAAAGAAATTTCAAGACCACTGAAGTAGGCACATGCTTGGTTATGACTATGCAGAGTTTCACTAGACCCCATACGTATCTTCTGATGTAACATAAGAATGTGGACCCGTTGGTTACCGATGTTCCTGATGCATTTATAAAGCAGGGTTGTTTCTCTGCACTGTGTTTTCAATGGGTTTTAAAGGAGTAGACTGCATGATTTGGAGTATTTTAACTGCGAAATCATTTGATCTAGATATTGTCAGATATTTACTTAGAATTTTAAAATGGTAAATATTATGTACCATACAAAGTTATGTTGCTGCTAGGATGGGCTATGGTAACATGCCTCCACGTGATGGTGAATGGCTTCCTGACATTAGGATTAATTGGATCTCACACCAATTTCATCATTTAGAACCCAGTGAGAAATGACTTTTTTGCATCATATTCATTCTTGAAGTAATTTGTTTACCCCAGCCATCAAAACTCAGTTAATAAACCATGGGGATTGACAAAATGGCACTGTATAGGCAACAGAGAAATATTGGAAAAGTGAATTATAGGTGTGAGTGACTAGTAATAAATAATCAACTTATTCCTGGTGCAGAAGTGTCTATGACCAGGAGAAAATCTGACCGATGGAAAATTTGAATCCAACAAAAGTGAGCCACCTAATTATGCATGAAGACATTTGAAAGTAAACATGTTCTGGTTCTCTAAGATTGTTCTTCAAATACATGGTTTTGTTAAAAGCATGTCTTCTGACTCTTAGACCCTCTCCAGTTACCTGGCATCTGAAATTATACCATTAGTGGCTCACTCCTTTGGGGTAAGCATAGACCACTTCAGGTATCTTCTTTTGAAAAACAAGCACCCCTAGTAAGAGTTAGCACATCAAGTCAATGACTCTTTAGGGTGACTTAGTCTTTTAGATGATTCCACCACTGGGAGAGCTCTGGCACAGTGTTAGGGTTCTGGGCATCCTGGGAGGGGCTGTATGAGAGAGGATGAGAGCTGAGGGTTGAAAAAGAGTAAAGGTAGAGGGAGGAGAGTGGAAAAGGCTAGTTATAATGGTTTCAGTTTTGACAAATAAATACCCTGATTGTAACCCTAGAAACTACATCACTGAATTTATCATCACCCTCTGGTCTTGGGTAGAACTCACATCTTTCAGAATAATTCAATGTAATACACTCTTCAAGAGACCCCAATAAATACAGCGAACTCCCAGTTTTCAGTGACTCTGTCATCTGCTTGTTGACTGTCAGTGGTTAATCTAGGACAAAGATCAGACCATTCTCTCGGAAATCACACCCATGTTCTTATCAATTATGGACCAACAAGAGACAGGAAGAACAAATTTCTAGAAAGAATAGAAAAATTCTCTTCAAAGCACAAAACTGCTGTGATTGGGGATCACCTGTTATACACTTATCAGGATTCCATTTCTCACTGTTTTGAATGATTGAGCAGTGGTCATTCTGATCGAATCTTTGTGATGATTCATTTGTGATGTTCCCCTCCCTGCTTGTTCAGCAAGCTGACACATCTGCTCAATACCACCCCATCCCAACAACTGATTGACTCAGTAGATTCAGTGAAAAAAAAAAAAATCAAAGTTGTTTGACAAAATGTACTTTTTTGATAGAATCTATCAGTCAGTTGCTAACTAAATTGATGGGTTATTTTTATCTTGATTTTTTATTTTTGTTTTTGGAAATAACAAGTTAGCTAACTAAAAAGACCAGGTGTCTAATCGACTTGGCTGGTTGTGCTGACAGATATTTGAGATGACATCAATTGGCTAAACTGATGGGAATTTGAATGAGTTCAGTCAAAATGTTTGAATCCATCAGCGGGGAGTGTCAACCAATTTTTGCTTTGGAGAAAGCACACAAGTGTCTGCATTTTACCATGAGGAAGCAGAAGGCTTTTGGCCTTAAGACACAAAAAGAGGAGAATTCTTCGAAAGAGTCTGAGTGAAATTTTGTGTCTTCTGATCTCTTGCAAGGGCCTGAGTTTCTCAAAGAAAGACCAACTTCTCTGCCCCATCATGGTCATGTTTTAAGTCTCTGCAGAGGATAAAGCAGCTGAAATGAGTGTGGGGTGAAAGTGTTTTTCACATCACATCAAAGACCCCTATGTTACCTCTATCCTTGGGGTGAGGCCAGAGCTCATCCATGGAAAAGCCACACAGGTGAAGTGGCTTTTCAGTTTTCAATAATCCTTGCTCCTGCCTCCTTGCCCTGCTTCAAATTCCTTTTTAGATCTTCCTCCACCTTCACAGGCTATCCAATGCCCTCATACTCTCCCTCTCCAGGGCAGATATCCTCCAATCTCTGTAAGGAATGAGTGGCAAATTACTCTGCTCACTAATCCTCTTCAAGAGAGATGAAATTTTCATTAAGGACTGACATTAGTTGAACACCTATTGTGTACTAGATACTGTGCTGGGCCCTTCACACACACTGTCTCCTTTAACTTTCATATCTATTTACCATTGTATGGCTCATCCATGGCCTTTGGATATTTTATGAAATAAGCTTCTTTGACTGAGGTTTAGAACTGAAGATTTGGGTGGAGTTTGCATATTTTTGGCTTAATCTGGGCAGTGAATGAGTACTCCTAGAGTGGGACTTGGATCCCAGAAAGGAGACCCCTGGGCATCATGTATAGCCACACATCCCCTCACCAGGCAGAATGGCCAATGCCAAAGGCTCTGACCATTCAGATCTTTCAGCCAGTCCTGCCTAAGCAGATGCTTCCTGGATAAGACCAAAGAAAATGCTTGCAGTCTTGTCCAAGGAAGTGTAAGTCACCATAGTTCAGCTGAAAAGACTTAAAGACTGAAGATCATCATGGTGTTGCTTCATCATGCTACAGACTTGGAGTCTCTTCAAGTCAATGCTTATTAATGGGCCAGTCTGATCACTTGCTTTCAGAAAAAAGCATTGTCAGAATTTTTCTCAATGATGTTCATTTAGAAAACATTGGTTAGGCTCAGTTGGGGATTCCTTCTGGATCATGAATGGAGAGCACTATCCAGTTGGACTGAAAAGATAGAGGGGAAAGAAAAACCCCATTGGAATTAAGACAACAAAGTCAAAGTAGTTGTATACAGACCCAGAAAATATTATAGCCCTGAGTGGTGAATGGATCCAACCTTGTCTCTTTCTTACTATGTGGCCACAGAACAATTCAATGGTAGAACATGCACGCTCTCCTCTTGGACATTCAGTCAGTTGCCCAGAGGAGTGGGGAAAAGCCTGGGAAAGGAGGAGATGGCAGAGAGATCTGGGCTCTGGCTAGGGCTCTCCCACTAGACACTAAAGGCTTTGCTTTTTATTGAAGAATTTGAGGAAAATTCTGACAATTGTACCTTTATGACCCCATGGGTTTTTTTCTCTGCAGCGCCTCCATGTGGTAGGTTAGGATAAAGCTCAGAAAAGTAAAGTGACTTGCCAAGGTCGTGAAGCCAGTTGGTAGCCAGTTAGCATGAAGCTGCAGGTTGGGCCGTGCATTCTCTTTTGTTTTTCCACCATACCATGTGGTGCAGCATTGATCATCCTGAGGGGTGGCAGTCAGGTTTGGTGGAATAAGGGACAGCCTACGGAAGTGGTAAAGAATGAGGTTCTGGAGGCAGATGACTGAGTTTAAGTCTTGGTCTCACCTCCCATCCCACCCTACTTCATTGCATTATGACTCTGGGCACAATACAGCGCATGAGTTCCTTCAAATGAGGATGGTCATAAAATTGACTCAGATTTGGCTTCATGGACCTGCAACCAGCAGCAACCAGTACAAGTTGCATATGGCCCTGTATAAAAAGGGCTCTACAGTCACCATCTTGAAATTCACAATAATTCAAATATTTTCCATTATTTAAAAGCTTGAATTTGCGTTTTGTAAGGGAAGTCTAGTGGGACAATGGAGCATGAGCCACTAGATCTTCTGCTCACACTCAGTCCTACCTCTTGCTGCCTCCCTTGGTTCATGGTTCTTGAGTGCCTGTTACCCACTTTTTGGAGCCCAAGGACCTGCCCAGCCTCTTCCTCCTTGCTCCCTACCCAGTGACTGCTGCTGCTGTCCGTGCAGAGGTATGCACAGGTGAGGGTCAGAGTTGAGTGCATGTACCCTGCAGCATCTTAGCCCAATCCTGGTGCCAAGTGTATCCTGGCATCGAGATTACCATACCCTGAGGCTGCCTGTTCACTATGTGTTGTGGTGGAGGTGGAGGGCCTGCGAGAAGAAGGGATGCCTGACTCAATTTCTCCACTCCTGGTTGGGCACAGCAGGTCAGTCTGATGGCTGCTGTGTTTGTTGGGGGAACCTGGTGGCCAGTGGGCCATTTGGGAGTACACTGAGTTGCAGGATGGAACCCCTGGGTTCCGGTGATGGTCTTCACTCATCTAGCAAGATTTTTTGTATCCCAAGCAGTGTGAAATAAGTAGCAAATAAAAACCACCATGAGAGGGAGGGAGAGAGAAAAAGAGCACTCACAGAAGAAAGAAACAAGTTTTATATTTTAGTATCTTTAACTGCCTCTTATTTTCTCTGCTTTTTAACAAGTGCCCTATGTTTTCATTTTGCACCTATAAATCCTGTAGCTGGGTCTATATCTACCTCATGGGCTGTTGTGGGGATTAGATGAGCAAGTACCTGAGAAGGGCTCTGATATGGTGTGCCTGTGTCCCCACCCAAATCTCATCCTGAATTCCCATATGTTGTGGGAGGGAGCTGGTGACTCATGGGGGCAAGTCTTTCCCATGCTGTTTTTGTGGTAGTGAATAAGGATCTGATGGTTTTACAAGGGGGAGTTTCCCTGCATGAGCTCTCTCTTTGCCTGCTGACATCCACGTAAGATGTGTCTTGCTCCTCCTTGTCTTGTGCCATGATTGTGAGGCTCCCCCAGCCACATGGAACTGTAAGTCCATTAAACCTCTTTCTTTTGTAAATTGCCCAGTCTCAGGTATATCTTTATCAGCAGTGTGAGAACAGACTCAGAACAGTGCCTGTTGCTCAGGTAGTGCTCAGTGTCCTCTTCACCTGTGTCCCTGCTGGAGATGCAGAATGGCTGGGTCATGCTCTCTGCACTCTGGGGAGGGAGGGACACAGTCATGTTCCATGGGAGAGTGTCCCTCCATTCAACAAGCCCATCACAAAACAGAATTGTCTGCTCATTTCCTAAGTCCTGACTGACTTCTTTAAATTGGGCCAGGTAACAGAAAGGTAACTACTTTTGCAACAGTCAGAGCAGGTCGGGGCCAGGACCGTATCAGGCATCTCGCTGAACCTAACTGGAAGAAGGGCAAGGGGGGTTGTCATATGGCCACATCCGCTGTGATTCAACTCATTGCCAGCACGATAATGAATTCAAGAATGAGCTTCTGAAATGAACCCTTGATCAGGAGGGAAGCAGTAATTGTGCTGGTTATTAGCGATTACTCCTGGATGGGGGTTAGGGGCGTGAGCAATAGAATTAAATGAATTTCCTTTGAAAGTTCTGCTGTGCAAAGTAAGAGATATAAATGCTACATTATGTGTTTAAAATGCCTCCAGGGTTTGGTTTATAGACTTGTTTATATTTATATATTTATTTGAATGTTTATGACTTTCTGTCATTTTCACATTGGTATCTTCATACTCATTATGATTTTATGGCCGCTTTTTGGAAACCAGTGGCTGCATATACCAGCACATGATTTGATGAGAGAAGAAGATCCAGAAAGGAAAAATGAGTTTAATGTTATACTTGGGAGGAAAAGCCTTCCCTTGGGGTAAGAAAGTTAAAAATCAAGCAAGCGGTCTGCATGCTTTAGTTAGAATATTGAGGAATTATTGCCCGAAGGCAGCTGAGAGAGGCTTCTTAGAAAGATAAGGAAAGAGGAACCTTGAGTGGTGGAGGGACTGATTGGAGGTCTCAGAGCGAATTGTTAGAAAGTCAGGACAAGAGCCCAGGTCCCTGATGCCCACCGCCAATGCAGACCCACCTCTTCTCCTTCCTAGACAGAAAGCCAACTTATCCACTGGGTACAGGAGGCACAATGCCTACAGCCCATGATATTTTTAAGGGCCCATAAAAATGCCTTAATTTTTTTTTTTTTGAGATGGATTCTCGCTCTGTCGCCCAGGCTGGAGTGCAGTGGTGCAATCTTGGCTCACTGCAAGCTCCACCTCCCAGGTTCACACCATTCTTCTGCCTCAGCCTCCTGAATAGCTGGGACTGCAGGCCCCCGCCACCACACTCGGCTAATTTTTTGTATTTTTAGTAGAGATGGGGTTTCACCGTGTTAGCCAGGATGGTCTCCATCTCCTGACCTTGTGATCTGTCCACCTTGGCCTCCTAAAGTGCTATGATTACAGGCGTGAGCCACTGCGCCCGGCCAAAATGCCTTAATTTTTAAAATCAGGAGAAAAAAATGCATAGTATCATACTTGCATTTGTCTCAATACCAACACAGCCATAAAATACAATTTTTGTTTATATTTTTATGGAGGAAGGGACTTACAGAGGAAAGCACCTAGGACCAGTCTCCTGAGCAGACCCAAGCTACAGTGCTGCATCATTCCTCCCTCCCCTTCTCCACTGCTTTGAAGCCCTTGGGTCTTAAATATCTTTTTGTCTCTACAGAGAGATCATTTCAAACAGAGAACTGGAGCTTCTGGGTAATCTATTCTGATTGGTAAAATTAGACAGATAACCTACATGGGCACAGACACACTAACAGTAGGGGCTGGCTGACTCCATTTTGACTAGAAGGCCCTTGAGGTATTGGGTCTTGGGTCTCTACAGTACAGTACGTGTGAGCCATTAACTGCCGTGTGAATGTGTAGATTGCCCGTTTGTAGAGAGTCCCATTTAGTAAAATGCAAAATGTGTTGGGAACCTCTGATTGGGTGTGCATGACTGGCCTGCACCTCTCCACAACCCATTCTACCATGAGGCTCCCCCGTCTCAGTACAAGGCACTGTTACTTGCCTGGTGGCTCAGACCTCTCGTTCACACACCGCACCTCAATGCAACAGCAATTCCTATTAGTGCCACCTCTAAATTATATCTGGAATGTACTTTTTTCATCATCATTACTGCAAAGTGGCTAAGTCTAAGGCACCACCATCCCTCTCCTGGTTTAGGTGAATAGGCTCCAGACTAGTCTCTCTGCGTCCTCCTCTGCCTGCCCTCCGTCCATTTTCCACACAGCAGACTGAGCATTCCTTTGAATATGTAGCAGTGTCCCTGTCCTGCTCAAAACCTCTGCAGGGACCTCCTAGCTCACTCAGACACAAGCCAAAGTCCTTCCATGGCCCACTGGTCTCCATGACCTGGCCTCTGGCCACTTCTCTGACATCATCTTTTACCTCCTGCCTTCATCCCCCAAACTTTCCAATCCTTTTAGCTACCATTTTCCCCAAAATACTCACCATTACCTGGCATTCTTGGGGAACTACCAGGTAGTCACTGGTTGAGGCCTTCACTAGATCAGGGTCTGTAACAAGTGCCATAATCAAATATTTACTGAATAGATGGGTAAAATACTGTCACTGTAAACTCGATTTCTTTTCTTTCTTTCTTTTTCTTTTTTCTTTTTTTTTTTGAGATGGAGTTTCACTCTTGTTGCCCAGGCTGGAGTACAGTGGCAGAATCTCGGCTCACCGCAACCTTTGCCTCCTGGGTTCAAGCGATTCTCTTGCCTCAGCTTCCCAAGTAGCTGGGACTACAGGCACACACCACCATGCCTGGCTAACTTTTGTATTTTTGGTAGAGACGGTGTTTACCGTGTTTTACCATGTTCTCCAGGCTGGTCTTGAACTCCTGACCTCAAGTAATCCACCCGCCTCAGCCTCCCAAAGTGCTGGCATGAGCCACCGTGCCCGGCTGCAACCAACCTTCTTTGGAGACTTGTCTGAGGTTTTGATGGGATTGGTTAATAGATGGCTCAAAGGCCGTTTCTAGGGGATGGGACATCCTAGAGGAGGCAGAAAAAGGGTCCAACAGTAGAGGAGGTAGGTGGGGTCTGAGTGGTGAGGAGTACAGAGCAGCTGTGAAGGCAGTTTTTATGTCATCTGGGTGAGACCACGGTTCCCATTTGATCAATTAAACACTGATCCAGGTGTTGGTATGGGAAGGTACTTTGTAGCTGTATTAAGGTTCATAATCCGTTGACTTTAAGAGCGATTATCTTCGATGACCTGGATGGGCCTGATGTAATCATTGAAAGGCCTGAAAGGTAGCACCGAAGCTTTCTTGGGGAAATAGAAATTCTGCATGTGAACAGTAGCTTCAGCTTTTGCCCGAGAGTTCCAGCCGCGCTTCCTGACGGGAACACGCACACATGCCATGGCAGGAAGACTCTTGTCTCCCAGAGATACCCAAACCAACATGGCCCTACAGACCTCACTTTGTAAGTTACCCCCTTCTCTTGTTCAACTCCTGGGTAATTCCCGCTGGGTTTCATACATCACAGGAAATGCCCATTCTGGCCATCTTCCTTCCCTTTTAATTCTAATATCTCCCTGTTCCCCAATAAGAGTTTGAAATATACCCGCAGTGTTTTGAATGAAGATTCTGTTCTAGCTGCGCATGCCTCCATTAACCAAAATCAGGCTCAGGAGTCCTGGGGGTGAGATTAATTTTGTTCTAGGTAGCTGTGCCAATTTCCACTGCTTCCAATAGTATTTCAAACTTACTGAGAGCACTTGGCAAGCGAGGCCTTTCCACATGGTTTACCCACATTAATTAATTTAGCCTTATGCCACTGTGGCGAGATAGGAGAGGGCAACTGGGGTGCACAGGCAGAGTTTACAGGGAGACTAGAGAGGAGAGGTGCCTTGTGAACAGAGGGAGGGGAGGGTCTTTACGGAACAGATGCTTTCCTCCAGTCTGTACTGGGTGCTTTTCTTTTTCTTGGATGAAGTCTGTGCCACTCAGCAGGAGGGCTCCAGGAAGCGTGAGCAACGTGGGCCCCATGACCTCATTTCTGCACTGCATCTTCATGATTCGAGAGGGGGACCCTCCTCATTGAACACCCTGGGGGCAGCCAACTCAGTCTGATGTTGGCTCCAAACATCAGAGATTGAGTTGAACAAGGACATTCAAGGCTTCAGAGTGTGTGGAAGGGAGGAAGGTGGTGAGCAGGGAAGAGGACAAAGGCTGCCACTAACTGAGTACCTAGCACCTGCCAGGCCATATCTGAGAGTGTTTCTTAGTCCTAATCCTCACAGCAACCCTGCTAGGAAACAGAGGCTCTGCCTGGCATTACAGTCTTTGCTGTTTCAGGCACACGTGGAAAGGAGAATCTAATTGCAAAGCTTGAAAGAGGCCATGAGACCTGGTGGAGAGTACACAATTTCTAGCCCCAACCATGTGACTTCAAGTAATTCATTTAATGCCTGGGTACCCCAGTTTACTTAATGGTTAAGTGGAAAGACATTCTAAGTGCAGTGGCAAAAGTGTGGGGTTTGAAGTAAGATTGCCCAGCATCAGGCCGGGTGCGGTGGCTCAAGCCTGCAATGCCAGCACTCTGGGAGGCCAAGGCGGGTGGATCACGAGGTCAGGAGATCGAGACCGTCCTGGCTAACACGGTGAGACCCTGTCTCTACTAAAAATACAAAAAAATTAGCCAGGCATGGTGGCAGGCGCCTGTAGTCCCAGCTACTCGGGAGGCTGAGGTAGGAGAATGGCATGAACCCGGGAGACGGAGCTTGCAGTGAGCCAAGATCGCGCCACTGCACTCCAGCCTGGGCGACAGAGCAAGACTCCGTCTCAAAAAAAAAAAAAAAAAAAAAGATTGCCCAGCATCTTATATGCTTCAGCTTTAAAAAAAACCCCAGCAAAATAGGGACTATAAATCATACCTACCTTACAGGGTTATTGATGAAATGAGATACTGCATATAAAGTGCTTAGCACAGGAGTGCAAAATAAATGTTAACTATCATTAATTCCTCACACAGACGTTGTGAAGATCGTTTTTCTAGCCCTGTTTTACTGAGACCCTGCTTTTTGCATAACATTAAGCTTAGTATTCTAACATGTATGCAAACACATAGAAAGGGTGTAAAGCATACTATTATTTTTTACAATACAAGAAAATGGTTTAAAAAGGCGGTTGTGCAAGCAGGTGAAAATGCTGAGATGGTTGAGTAAATGAGATGGTCGGATTTCCGGGTGGTTAATGTGGAAAGGATTCACGGCAGAGTGAATGTCTGGGTAGGGTTTGGAAAGAGGAGAGGATTACATTCTGGAGAAGGAAGCAGTTATTTCTGAAGGGGATGAAGTCTTGCAGGGGTTGGGGGTCGGTGGGGAAGTTGTGCAGGTGTGGCATGCATAGTTGCCTGGTGGAATTCTGTTCTGACCAGGGTGTGATGGCTGCTGGGAGTGGTAGAGCCAGGTTAGTGATGAACCATGAAGTCTGTGTGGGAGAACCTCACTTTGGTGACAAGACTTAGGCTCTAGAGTTCTGACTTGTTTCCAAGAGTTCCAGAGTTTAGAGCTAGAAGACATTTGGTTCAGCCTCCCATCTCTCAGGCTAGAAAACAGTATCCCAATTTTTACAAGGAAGAGATAAGTAAGGTGCCGTGAGCTGCGACGGATCTAATTTCTGGATGGTTGGAAGGCTGTGCCCACTCTGCCTGGGTCCGCCCTGCTGTCCAGATGCCTTTTGTTCACAGAGGCAATGACTGGTCCAGGAGAGAAAGGAGAGGAGGGGATGAGAGAGGGCGGGACAAACTGAACCTTTCAATCCTAACAGTCAAATGAAGATCAAAGAAAGCTTGGCAGGTGATCACTGAAGTTCATGGAGAAAACCTGCAGTACCGTTTTCTGACCAAATGAGTCTATGGGTTGTTCAAATTCTGCTTTCCCCAGACTCCATGCCCTGATTCCTTTGAACCTCATATCTAACCTCATATCTAATGTCCAAGCATTCTTTTATGTGTCTTACACTTAAACATCCCATTGCTATAGTGCATTTCCTACTCTGCATCCTGGTCCCATGTGCTTGTGGTCCTTCTCAAATCCTCTGCTGTCACAGTGACTAGTGTGTGCCATACAAATTGACCCCTCCCTCTCGTGTACCAAGGCCCTATGTCCCAAACCTTGCACTCATGCAAGCACCCGTGCTCTAGTAATCAAGGTCTTCTTATTCAAATCAAATTTTTAAAAAGTAAATAGCACTAAACACCTCACTGGTTGAGAAACTCTGGTAGGTGCTATTTTGGGTTGCCCACTGGCCTCTCCACTGGTCAGTTATAATTATGGAAATTTTTACTGAAGGAGCTTAGGGGCACTGGTCTGGCCAGGAGTGGGGGAACATGCTAGTGTCTTAAGAGTCTTATTGTATAGTTTTTGCTTAGGTCAAATACTAAAGGTCAATAAAAATAGCATAGTTTTCTAAAAATCCTTTTATTTACCCTTTACATAAGATTCAGGAAATGTGGCCAGGTGCGGTGGCTCATGCCTGTAATCCTGGCACTTTGGGAGGCTGTGGTGGGCAGATCACGAGGTCAGGAGATTGAGACCATTCTGGCTAACATAGTGAAACCCTATTTCTACTAAAAATGCAAAGAATTAGCTGGGCGTGGTGGTGGGCGCCTGTAGTCCCAGCAACTTGGGAGGCTGAGGCAGGAGAATGACATGAACCCAGGAGGTGGAGCTTGCAGTGAGCTGAGATCACACCACTGCACTCCAGTCTGGGCAACAGAGCAAGGCTCCGTTTCAAAAAAAAAGATTAAGGAAATGCTTAGTTATCATATCTCAGAATGTCATTCTTGGGATTTCACTATTATTAATATTATTATTATTTGGGGGGTTGTAGGAGATGATGGGAGAGCTCTCGCCTACGTCCCTCCCCACCAGCTCACACTGCCTCACATGGGTGGCTCACATGTTATTTCTATTGGCCAGCTCTGGTTTAAAACTTTGGACCTTTAGTTGTTTGACAACGCAGGTTCCAAGGGATCCCCTTGGATTCCATCAGGTTGGGAAAAAAATCCAGAGAGTATCTGATTTATTGCCAACAGTAACTCAAAGGAATAGCTTCACATTATTGCCCACCTACTCTTTGCCTTAAAGAGTTAACAGAGGTTACAATTACATAACCCAGACATGAAAGAGCAAGGATTTGGGCTCAGCTCTGCTGGACTTGAACTGTCTACTGAGCCTCCCAGGCCCTCATTAGCCCATGGTGCTTGGCTTCCCATTGCCAGAGACAGCCAGACAGAACAGGCCAGGGGTCAAGTGCTGCCCCTTGCTGCTCTCAAATGCCTGTATCTTTTGGCTGTGCAAGGCATTGAGAGCTGGTGGGAATATAATACAGTGTGCTTTGGCTGTGGAGCAGAGTTCTGGGGACTAGACCGCTACCTTCTAGTCTTGAGTCTCAGGCAGCATGCTTGGCCACTATGGGAAACCAACTTTCCTGCATCTGCTTCCCAAGATGAGACTGGGAATGGGGTGCTTAGGGTTGTGTGGAAGCTATGCTTTTATGGCACTCAACCTCCAGATGGAAATGAAACTGGTTCCGTCTGATATCCTGATGCATGATATTGGCAACAATGACATCGGAATACTGAGACATCCAGAGAGTTGGTGGATTTTTATTTATTATATAGGCTTCTGTAGACTCATAGATTGGGGGTAAGGAGGGGAGATAGGTTGAAAAATCATCTAGTGTAATTTTCTCATTTTACATTTCAAAAAAAAAAAACTGAAATCAGAAAGGTTAAATATCTGCCCTAACTCTCCCAGCAAGAAAATGGAAACTGCCATCACTGGGCCAATTCCTCTTGGTAAGCAACCTTTCCCCAGAATGGATGGGAGGGATTGGGTGCTGACTGTTCTTGGCCCCAGTGATTATTTATATATTTATTACTGCCCTGCCATGGGTATAAAGGTATTGGACTCTCTGTTCCTGTGTCATCTGGCTGTTGCATGCTGCTGAAGAGATTAAAATCAAAGGGCTTCTCAGGGCTCCAAAGACTCTGCACTCTTCCCCATGTCTACCAGTGCCTGGCACTTGAGGTTTGGAAATCTAGTGGCTCTACTGATGGGTGGCAAACGGGCTAGCCTGGACCACAGCTGTGAAACTGATGAAATGTCTTTGGCCCTCCCAGGTACCTTCTTCTGCGTGTGTCTTCATTCCATGTACCCACAACTGTTAGTGTATAGTGGGGTCTCTTTTGGTGCAGAGAAGCAATCGGGTAAATAGCCTAGAGCCTTGCTACTTGAAAGTGTGCCCTATGACCCAGCAGCAGCACTGGGGGCTTGTTAGAAACATGGTTATCTCAGCTGGGCGTGTGGCTCATGCCTATAATCCCAACACTTTGGGAGGCCGAGGCGGGTGGGTCACAAGGTCAGGAGTTCAAGACCAGTCTGGCCAAGGTAGTGAAACCTTGACTGTACTAAAAATACAAAAACATTAGCCAGGCGTGGTGGTGGGCACCTGTAATCCCAGCTACTTGGGAGGCTGAGGCAGAGAACTGCTTGAACCTGGGAGGCGGAAGTTGCAGTGAGCTGAGATCACACCACCGCACTCCAGCCTGGGCGACAGAGCGAGACTCCGTCTCAAAAAACAAAACAAAACAAGAAATATTGTTATCTCAGACTCCCCCACAGACCTACTGAATGAGAACCTGTATTTGAATAGGACTGCTGGGGGTATGTGTGTGCCCATTACAGTTGGAGAAGCATTGGCTTAGATTATTAGTGACTTAAGCTATTACCACCCTCAGGGATATTTGGATTTCAGAAGAGTAAGGAGAGGGCAGGAAAAGTTTAACTAAAAAAATGCACCTCCAATGCGGGTGAGAAGGGGGAGAGTTAAGACCTCAGTGACTGACATGTGGTATTTAGGTTTGTGTGTTGGGGTGGGATTGGGAGTGGGGAGGGTAGTGGCAATTTGAGAGCTCAGACTCTGGAGCACACATGCTGAAGTTCAAATACTGGCTCAGTCACTTATGTTGGTTATGTGATCTTAGTCTGTTGTGAGACCTTGGGCGACTTGCCTCAATTTTGTCATCTGCAAGATGGGGATAATGTCACTACATTGTAGGGTTTTTAGGATGAAGTGATTTAATCCATGTCTAGAGCAGTGCCTTAGAACAGTGCCTTAGCACACTGTAAGCACTCAGTCAGTGTCAGCTTTTACTCTAATATTCTAGGCATGAAGCTGTTCCTGGCAGCTGGGTCAGAGATGCTGCCAACTGCAGGGTGTGACATTCCTACTTCCGGGTCTTTGCATGAATGGCAGGTGGGTCCTGATGTTCCTGTCTGCCCTTACATTCCAGGGGTCTGGACTTTAGATCCCTAGGGTGCCAAGACCTGGGAAAGGAGAGCCCCGCTTGGCTTTCTGCAAGACAAACTCTGTACACACATGTGAGCTCCTGCAATTGCCTGTGTCCTGTGGTGGTTTCCAGAAAACAAAACCAATTCACCTCCAGAGACTCCTCACCCTGTTCTGTTTGAAAATAAACAAGCAATAGTTTTATGATGTGAATTACAGTCCACTGGGAAATGAACTAAGACTGTCCAACTTCTTTAGGATGGACCATTTCATAGCTGGGGGGAGTATGGGCCTGTGAGTTTATGCAAAAAACAATGTTGTCAGCAGCTCTGATCAGAGGCAAGGAGAGCCAGCACCGGCAGTGAAGCTCTCCATCTCATCCTGTGAAGGGACATGCTTTGATGGAAAGAACCAAATGGGGATTCAGGAACTCTGGGTTTTCAAATGGTTGGATCTTGGGCAAGTAATTCCCTCTCTCTCTGCCGTTGGCTCCTCAGCTAGAAGACAAGGGGGAGCAGAACCTAAATGTCTGCCAAGGAATTGCTGGAGTCTTATGTGCTCTGAAACAAATCATCCCAGCGGCTAGACTGGTCAAAGTGAGATGTTCACCCACTTGGGAGAGGAATCATGGCGACCACCTCATTTTCTGAGAAGAGCCAAACCTTAAGAAAGGCCAGTTCTGCTGGGGTCCTAAGGAGCTCTCACAGTCAGACACAGAAATTTGCAAACTCCTCAGAATTCCCTACCTTTCTTTGCATTCTTTCTTCAATAGCACCTCCCTCCTCCCCTCCCTGCCCCAGCCTTGCCACTTCCCTCTTCTTCAGCAAGTTAACCAAATTCTCTCTTCATGGACAGTTCAATGGAAAGTTAGTCTGAAATGACAGTATATCATATTTCATGAATTTAATAGGGTTTTCATGATTTTACAAAGTGCCTCCACCAGACACTCGCAGCTGGAGGCGGCTCAGCGGGAGGCTGAAGCCCTGCATCTGGGTTTTTCAACTCTTGCCAAAATCCATTGAATTTGATCCGGAATGACTATGAATCTTTGGAATGTACAGTCCCTTTTCTCTTGCCTTATCCAAATAAAAAAAAGGGGAGTGGGGAGGGTGGTGCGGGGAAATGTCCTATGAGAATTCCATATGGAAACACTAAACGTGCATTATAAAGGATTTCCTATAAACAAAATCACAGTCAGGGATGTTGGCCCCTCACCATGCTGAAAACAAAGGACCCTTGTGTGTGTTTGTGTGCACTTTAAGACATACATGTATATCCATTTGGAGTACCTTGCAGTCCCCCTTTCTCTAACTTCTTTCCAGCTCCCCACCCCGCAAACTAGCCCCCAACTCTTAACAAGAACAAACTTTAATCGTTCTGCGCAGTAAATCCCCTACAAATAAATATCCAGGGCAACTTCAAACGGGCTTAATTGGAAGCACATGGGAAGAACTCCACAGTCCTGGCCGAGGCTGCGGAGTTGTAATTTAATGTTATGATCTGCCATAAATATGCGCCATAATGAGTGGAGTTTGGGTTTCCCTTCTGTGTATCAGAAAACTGCAGGTTTGACTTTTTTCACATTCTTTTTTCTCCTTTGCTCTCTTTGTTCAGTCATCAAACTTCACATTTAACACCCCCCACCCACCAACCCCAAACAAAAAAAGACAACCACAAACTAAACAAACCTTCCTCTCCCTTTCACCTCTCCCTGTAACTCCCTTGCTCGAAACTGTGCATGACTGTACTGTCTTTCCCTTTGCTGTAAAAGAATTATGGTTTAGGGTTTATAGGGTTTTAGAAAAAATGTCTTCAATCACCAGAATGGGAGAAGTGAGGCTAAACCACCTCTGGGCCCTCTAATGGTTTTATCGTAGAGTTGTAGCTGGAACAGGCTGGAGGAAACTGGGAAAGGTCATGAAATCCATCCCCCTGCCTGCACACTGCTTTATCCAAAGCCGTGAGGGCCATTGGTATCCCCCTTCTCCTCAGAGATCACCAGAGTGGAGTTTTAGTAACACCCTCTGGCAGCTGCACCCTACGTCTAAGCTCACAACATAGGAAGTCTTTCACAGGGCCAATGGATGTCACATGACTTAAGGCCATTTCTCCTCATCCCATCTGTAGGGGATGGAGGACATTCAGCTGCAATCCTTTGGGATGACTTCATTAGGGAGAATGCCTCCAGCCATGTGGGTGGGAGAAACACTTTTTTTGAGACAGAATCCAATGCCAAGTCCCCGTAAACAGAACTGTTACATATCAGGCCTGAAGGAGGCTTCAGAGGCCATTCAGTCCAATTGCCCCTGGAGCTGGAGTCCTCTCAGCAGTGCCCCTGACTCACTGACCTCCAGCCTCGGCCCAGGACATCTCAGAAATTGGGAGCCCACCATTTCCCCATCCTGCTCCTTCTATTTTCAGAGAGCCCTAGTGATCAGCCAACTCTCCTTCCTGTTGGGCCCAAGTCCTCATTCTGGCTCCTTGCTCTGCTGGTCCTCATTCTGCCTCTGGAGCTACATAGAAGAATTTGAATTTTTCTCTGAATAACAGTCTTTCCATGATCATACTCACTTCAGCATTCCCCTTTTCAAGGATTAAAAAAGGATCAATCCAGAGCTTTCAATCATCTCCCTGCCACCCCAGTCCCTGCTGCAACATACGATCCAAACCACTAGGCAGAATCTTGGGCTTCGTTTTTTCTAGTTATGAAACCGGGATAGCTGTGGCATCTGTTCCTGCCTTCTAGGATGGCTATGAAGAGTGCAATGAAATGAAGAGGTTTGTGCCCTCTGCATTTTTTTTCAACACCGACATAGCAGACCATGGACTGGTGAGGGTGGGAGATTCCATACATAGCTTCTCGACCTCACTATCTTCACCTGCCTTTCCTACCTGTCCTGGGCCAGTCACTTCACCTTCCTGGACATCAGTGTCTTTCTCTGGGAAATCAGAGAGCTGGATTAAGTAACTTCCAACATCCCTTCTGGCTCAACAGCCTCATAAGGGCAGGTTTTGATGCCAACTGGTGCCTTGAAAGGTTCTGTATCTCAGATCCTGCTGCCCTTTGCTCATCTATCCACTGGTGCTGACAGTGAACTAGACCAGAGGAGGAGAAGGTGCAGTTCTTGCCTCCTGGGAACCAACCTTTAGGTTCATTGGATAAAAAATAGACAAGAGGACAGAATTGAAGGGCTGAATAAGACATTTTATAACCATATGCCCCAAAAGGTATCCTGGAATGCAGTTTTCAACCCTGGTGTTGATGTACTGGTGAAAGCAACTGATTCCGTATTGGTACCTTGCAAGCCGTTACTGTGCTATTAGTATAGTTAAGATACTGAGTTTGTGAGGGCATAATTTAAAAATTAAAGAATGTGGCTCATGTTTGTAATCCCAGCACTTTGGGAGGCTGAGGCAGGCAATCACTTGAGGCCAGGAGTTCAAAACCAGCCTGGCCAATATAGTAAAATCCTGTCTCTACTAAAAATACAAAAAATAGCAAGGCGTGGTGGTGAGTGCCTGTGATCTCAGCTACTCAGTAGGCTGAGGCAGGAGAATTGCTTGAACCTGAGAGTGAGCTGAGATCATGCAACTACACTCCAGCCTGGGTGATTGAGTGAGACTGTGTCTCAAAAACAAAACAAAACAAAAAAATAACAGACTTTTTTTTTTTTTTTTCTAGTAAGGACAGTTATTCTCACTCATGCATATTCTATAAGTTCTTAAATTGATAGGGAAAGGGACAAAGTTATAGTTGGCATTTTATCTCCACTTCTTCTTATACCCCCAAGGCTCCCCCTCTAATCCCTGCCAGTGTCCCTTGCCTGGAAGGGTGTGGTCTGTGGGACCCTCATTCAGCTTGAAGGTAGGGTAACCAAAGGCTGCAAACCACTGACACACCTGATTGTAGATTGGGAGATGGAGAAAAGGGACCTGTGGACTCTGATGGAAGAGTAGGGACTCAAAACGTGGACCAGCTTGCGGTACGCTGGGGCATGGGGAAGGGCAAGCAGTCACGGCCTGTAGGTCACCACTGTGTGTCACCTGGACTGGTGCAATGGCCTGCCATTCTGCCTCCACTCTTGTTCCCCTGCAGAATAGTCTCCATTCAGCAGCCAGAAGGATCCTTTGCAAACCTAAGTCATATCAAGGCACTTCCCTGCTCTGGACCCTTTAATCTCTTTCTAGCACACTATGAACAAAATCCCAATCAGTGGCAAGGCCTTCACAGTTTATGAGCATCAGCTTCTAGCGATTTCTTCTACTTCCTCTCCTCTCCTCCCCCACTCCTCACTACACTGACATCTGAGGCTCCTTGGACAAGGCAGGTGCACTCCTGCCTCAGGGCCTTTGTACTGATTTGGTTCCAGGTGTAGGACTTGCTCTCTCACTTCACTGAGGTCTCTCAGGGCAGCCTTCTCTGACCACCTCACCTAGAGTGGCACTCCCTGCCATTCTCTCGCCTAACCCACCTCACTTAAAAAATATTGAAAGCAATGGCAAAGCCCCTATTACTTTTGCACCAACCTAATGGTATTTATCACTAGCTGACGGTGTATTATATATTTATTAATGTATTTGTCACTTGTCTTTGTCATAGGAGGGCAGAGGGCACTTTGTCTTGTTGGCTTCCATATTCCCCATTACACCCAATTAATCCATGTAGACTGAATAAGTGAGTGAATAAAGCCTTACTTTTCCTACTGAGAGGTGGCATCACAGGAACCCTTGAGCCTGCTCTAAGTGCAAGATAGGGTGTAACCAGTCCTGCTCAGGAACAGGTACTCAAGGACTCTTGTAGAGCCATTGCTCAGAGCAGGCCATCAGAGCATCTCTGAAAATGGCTCATGCAGAGGGAGAAGGGGGCAGGTGGGCACTAGGGTATCTGCAGTAGGGAGGGAGTGGAGTTGAGGATTGGAGGAGCAGGCAGCGTGAATGGGAGGCTGTGGCTTATCACACAAAGGAAGCCATCCTGTTAGTTTCACTTCTCTGGGCTCAGGGGGAACTAAGCTGGATCTACCTTGCAGGGTGGGTAATTCAGGTATGCCTATGATACATTTCTAGAATTTTGGCTCTCAACTTCTCTGGTAGAATGCTAATTTATATTAATAGGAAACCATAATCTTGGAATGTGAGAGCCAGGATGGTTCCCATTTATTCATTCATTCATTCAACTAATATTTGTTGAGGACCTATTGTGTGCTGTTTTACATACTGGAAATATACCAGGTTAAAACACTGACAACAATTTCTGACTTTATAGAGATTATATTCTAGAGGGGAGGCAATAATCAAAATATATCAGTAAATGATATGCTAGGGAGGTGATAATTTCTATGAAGGAAATATGATAGAGGAAGGAGTTACAGTTTAAAATAGAGCAGTCAGGGAACACCTCACTGAAAGGTGTCCTGTGAATGAGATGTGAGGGTCAAATGAACAGCAAGAAGGCCAGAATGTCTGTAGCCCAGGGAGGAGGAGGAGGAGGTCATCATGGTGTTAGAGAGGTGGGGTGTGGGAATCTGACGCTGAGGGACATGGGAAGCCACTGGAAGGTGTTAGGAGAGGGTGTCATGATCTAATTTCCACTGGTCACCTAGACTGGCCCTTTCCTTCTAGTGATCAGGAAAAGGCCCAGAGAGATTAAATGACTTGCCCACAGACTATTTTTGATGTAGCCAAGAAAAGAACTCGGGTTTTCCTATTCATATTCTGTGAATCTCCCACTAAGATCTGCTGCGTTTCATCTCAAGATTCCAGTACTTAACATTTTTTTCAGAGCATTTTCATAAACATCACTTTGTTATATATTCAGAAACCTGCTACCAGAGTCTTAAAGTCAGATTACAGAAGCATAGGCCAAATGACAGAAATGAAGGAATTTTCTGGCTCACACAGAGCTAGAGCTGGGTTCCACGACTTCTGATGCCTGGGCCTCTGCTTCGAAGTTGCAAACACTCTTTTCAAAAAAGAAGGACCCTACATTCGCTATCTTGAGGCTCCTAAGGGACATCTCAACTCCTTGGCTAATCAACAGGTGCATTTCTGAACACTGTGCATTCATATCTAACTTCTGAAAAATCATCGTTCTGTGATGGAAGGAGCAGTCTTGGAAGGAGGACCATTTCTGATGCCGAATTGACACATAATGCAGAGAAAAAAACTTCTACAGGTTGTTCATTAGCTGCCTTCAACTCCACATACAAAGCTGGAAAGAGTATGTGGTAATTAATAAGTGTAGGCATGTGGTGTAGGATCCTGATGGAGCAGGCATATGGCTGAGATGAGGCATGAGTTCCTGTTAAACTGTAACAGATCTGGAATCCTCCTATATTAATCTAGCCCACAAGACAAGTACTGTTTCTGCCTGAAGTTGTAAAAACGCAACACCATCTAAAAAATCACCCTATATACAAAATCTTAAAAAAACGTGGTGGCCAGGTTATTCTGTCACTGTGTGGCTCTGATTCTGTGATTCTAGCCCTGCACAGTTTTAACACAGTGGCCACTAGCCAAATACGGCAAGTTCAAGTTCAGATGTACTGCAGTATAAATACATACAGCATTCAAAGACTTTATATGAAACCAAGAATGTAAACTCAGTAATAATTTAAGAAATATTTTGGGTCTATTGGGCTAAATAAACACATTATTAAATTTTTCTTTTTACAATTTTTAATGTGATTACTGGGAAATTAAAATTACACATATGGCTTGCATGCAATGGTGTACTGGAGCCAGCTCACCAGTTCATGAGAGCCATTTGTGTGTCTTTCCTCTCAATTTCTGTGTTTAGTGAGGTCATAATGGTAGTGTGAAATCAACCACAGTGGCTATTTTTATACCATGGAAATTGGGGCTTTTTTTGTTGTTGTTTTTGAGAGCTGGTTTACCAGCACATCACTCCTTACATTATATTTCACAGTCATTGCTATTCTATATGTTTTATTTCCCAAGATTTCTTATCTGGGTGTGCAGGTTGAGCGTGGGAGTTCTGAATACTTGCTTTTGTTTCTTTCCCCTAGTGCTTGTATTATCACATTCATTTATTCATTCATCTACAATCACTGAATAAATACCATGTATACGGTACTATTTTAGACCATGTAGATTTAAGATGAATAAATCACAATCCTGCTTTTAGGCACTCTGGAGTTAGTGAGAGTAATGATCTAGAACAGGACAGAAATTGGAGCAGATTTCCAAGGCAAAGATAAAAGTGAAACCCAGTGAATAGGACAGACTGTAGTGCTTGGACAAGGGTGAGATGCAGGGGCAGAAAAAGCTTCAGGGAGGAAGGGCTGTTTGAGCTGGATCTTTAAGGATGAATAAGAGTTTGTCAAGAGAGAAGCTGGGGGAGATCATTTCAGGTGTAATGGGGTTGCCAAGTGGCTTGGAGTTGCCATGGCCTGGGAGGTAGGAACAGGGCGTCCTGTTAAATGAGACTGAAAGAGGATTTAGAGCACAAGGAAGAAAGCTGTGTACAACATGCTGAAAAGTCACACAAATGTATTTACTCTACTCCTTCCTGCTTCCCTTCTCCGATGTCTCCTTCCAGGAAAGGATAATCAGAATGTACAGCATCTAACCTTGAAGCCTCATGTCCCAAGGATCAGGATTCCATGCAGGAAACAAAACTTTGATACCAGACTCTGGTGGGTGGGTGGTGAGGAGATTAGACTGTACCTGGAGACCCCTCCACAAGGGCCAGGAGGAAGATGAGACTCCATGAGTGGTGGTTGGGCAGGGGGTGGTTCCATTTTGTCATCTGGAGTGTTCTTAAGGGGGTGGGTAACTTTGAAATTCCCAGGGGTGTGTCACATTGACGATGCCATGTGAAGATGCCCATCGGTGACAGCGTCAGTGTGAGAATGACAGGGAAGAGCCAGCAGGAGTAAGTCACAGATAGTGACACTGCAGTAAACGGTGGTGGGAGAGCACATGGTCAGAAAGTTCTCTGTGTGACCCGGGAATATCATCCCCTCACTGGACCTCAGTTTCCTCATCTCTAAAATCAGCAAGTTGGACTGAAGTTTATGTGTTTTAATGTTTATTGTATTTATTGATTATTTTACATTCCCTTTTCCTATGTTTTAAGCATGGTGGTATTTCTCATAAAATAAACTTGATTTTATTTTTGACAGATATGGCTTTTGTCAGTATTACAAATGGTCAATGGCACATAATAGAAAAAATCCTTTCTTATCTCTGCATGTTATACCACCTGCTCTGGTATGTCTGGATACTAAGTCCTAAAGTGCAGAATTTCTAACCTAGAAGCAGAGGATTTTGCACATTTTCTAGCATCTCTAGCCCAGTATCATTTTCTTAATTTGTAAGGGGCCATCTCAATCCCTTCTTAGGTCAGGAATTATATTATTTAGATGCTAGAGGTGGAGGCTTGGGTACCTGGACCGTGTGCCGATGGTGAACCCTTCTTGTTCATCATCTCCTGGTATCTGAGAGATTCTTGCTGCTCTGGAAGTCAGTAGGTCAAGAGCAAAGGTATTCTGAGCTGAATGGTGTCTTGTATGTTCGTTTAGACCTTTTCTCTTTTCATCTGTATCTCACTGTTCAGGCCACTCACCAGATGCTGGCACCATGCTCTTGGACTTCCCAGCCTCTAGAGCTGTGAGCTGAATAAACTTCCATTCATTATGAATTACCTAGTCTATGGTATTCTGGTATAGCAACAGAAAATGAACTAAGAGAGCTTATTCACCAGGCTGAGCATACAATGGGGAAATGAGGGCAGCTTCTCTGGAGGACTAGAAACAGATCAGGCTGTGATTCTCTTTGGGCATCTTAGAGGTAGTGCTGCTCAGAAACTAGATCAAGGCTAGTCCTCTAGACAGTCTTCTGACTGTCCTCTAGGCTCATTCAGGACTCAGAGTCTGCTTGATAACAATACAGCAACATCAACAACAACACAGCTAACACTGACTGCTTATGTGTCAAGCACTTCTCCCCACAACTGTGTGAGCAGAATTATTATTATATCCATTCTGAGGACAAGAAAACTGAGGCTCAGAGGAGAAACACCGCTTATCTTGGGTGAATGGCAGAGTCAGGATTAAAACCCAGTCTGTATGACTCAGGGCCCTTGATGTTGGTGTTTTTTGCCCCATCTAATGCACTTGGTGTGGTGAGTTTCTCTTCTCCATCGACTTCTAGCTTTCCTTTACTCTTAGAAGGACTCTTGAGCTTGCTACTTCTCAACTCCCTCGCCCACTGCTCTGGGCTCTCCTGGCTCCGCGGCCTCTCTCCTTAGTTTGGATACTGAGCCTGGACATCCCAAAGGGTCACTCTCTAGGACCCTGGGTCCCTTGCTTCTCTGTCTGTCCCACACCTGTCCTTTGTCCCTGCAGCCCTGTGCAAGGCACACAGGTGGTCCATGTCCATGAGATGCCCTCATCACTGGGCCCACACCCCACTACCCTCTGTTCTCATCTCCCTTTCTCATTCCCAAAATGCCCACTCTAGACAATCACTGCTCTTTTCGTTCCCATATACCCTCACTCCACCCTCCCTGCACAGTGAAAGAAGATGATAATTCATGGAGAAAGCAGGAAATTCCCTCCACATTCCCTCCCTTCCCCATGGCCCTGGTCTCCCTGCCTCTCTGCCATGTCTCCTCTCAAGGACTTTCTTCCTTCCAGCTGTCCTGCAGAACAACTGTGCCTCCTGCCTCCTGCTCAGCCTGGCTTTGCCTGAGTATCTTCCTCTTCTGCCTTCAATCCTTTTCTAGCACAGTTTCCTCTTCACTTGTAAATGTGCCTGCTTCTCTCATCCTAAAGATCAGTCTCTTGCCCACTGTCCCCTTTAAATTATAATCTTATCTCTCCTTCTGTCACCATAGCTTCACTATGAATCTCAGCTTTGCCCCTTACCTATTCTGTGACCTTGAGCAGGTTATATGACCTCCCTGTGCCTCCTTTTTTTCATCTTTAAAATGGGACTCATCGCATTACCTACAATATATGGCTGCTATGATTTAAAAAAGTTTAATACATGCAAAACAGCGAGAATGAGGGCTGGCACATGCTAAGCCATCACTGAGAACTAGCTACAATTATTCTCCTCCCATGCTCCCTAGACTGTCTTCTTCTGTGACGGCTAGGCACCATTTTCCTTCAGGCTTCCCTCTCTCCTAAGATTGAGACTTCTAAGGCTCCTCTGAAGTAACCACCTCCTCCCCACACTCTCTCTAAAGGCTGGTGCTCCTCAGGACTGTCCTCCCCTAACCTTCCTTGCCTCAGCCTTGCTGTATGTTCTTCCCCAGTGATCCCATCCACTCCCATGACTTCAGCTAAGACAGATCTGCTGACGATGACCACATCCCTTTTTTTCAAATTCTGACGCTTTTATTGTACATGCAATCATGTTCATCATAAAAAAATGCAAAATGTAGATAAGTGCTACCTCCTTCCTGTCACCACTGGCCTAGCTATAGTTCTGGTTTACATTGTCTCATTTCCTACACAATCAAAACCTTCCCTGCTGTCCACAGACATCTTCCAAAACACAAAGTCTGATCCTGTGGCTTTGCGTAAGGATTGAGGTATTATAGCTCTTACAATCTGCCCCAATCTATTTCCCCAACATCAATATCCCATCTCTCCCTCCTATGTCTCATACTTGTTTCAAGGCAACCTCAAGGCTTCCCTAGTCCCCCATTCCCTTTCACAACTCCATGCTTTTGCGCATCGTGTTTCTTCCACGTGGTATTCTTTCTTCTTGACTCTGCACGGTGCACACTCCCTCTCTTTGTTTTGAACCCAGTTTACTTTTGCTGTAAAGACTTTCCCGACACCCCCAAGTAAAATTTGCTGCCGTTCTTTCTGTTTTCCACAAGTTTTGGTTCATACTTCCAATACTTTGCACTAATCTATGAGCATCTTGAGGGCAGGGATGAGGTTTTATTTGTCACTGCAGCTCCAGTGCCTGTTGTGGGCCTGGTGCAGCTGGTGTCTGGCCCATGCCTAGGTGAATGAATGAGTGTACTCTTGATTTCATGCTGCTGACATGAAAGCTTAGAAAGGCATGACATTAACATATACCTAAAAAAGACAGAGGTTTGAACCATAAATGCAGATTTCTTTTTCTTTAGAAGGAAATATAATTTTGAAACATATGAAAATAACTAGCTTATAAAGCCACTTAAAGAGGGAAAAGCAAGTTCCCCATTTACGCAAATGTATCTGAGAGTATCACTACCACCCCAAACCCTATTGATGAGAAAAAAATCTTCCATGATAATATTTATGCCTTGCATGAAGTTGTGTGTTTCTTCAAAGATCTCTACATTGGTAATCTCATCTGATCTTCATAACTTCCCTGTGACAGACTGCAAAAATGGTCTCAATTCTCCATTCCCCCTTGCATCCAAGCCCATACAAAGAACCTTTGTAGCATTTCTCATCAAGAGGTGTAATCTATTTTCCCATCCCTTGGATCTGAGCTGACCTTGTGATTTGCTGTGACCAGTGGAATATGGCAGAAGTGACATTTTCTTTTCTAGTCCTGAGTCTAGTCCTCCAAAGGCCTTGCAGCTTCTGCGTTCTCTCTTGGACACCTGTGACTACCATGTAAATAAGTTTGGGCCAGCCTACTGAAGAATGAAAGACCACATGGAGCAGAGCTGAGTCAGCTGATTCATCCCAGCCAAGACCTCTGATGCTTGAGCAAGCTGAGCAAAGCCAACTGGTAGCTGAACTTCTAGCTGCCCACAGACACATGAGAAAGGCCATCCTAGACCATCCAGCCCCTAGAAACCTTCAGTTCCTAAGCTAAATAAACTGTAGTTTTAAGCCAATATGTTTGAGGTGATTTGTTATACACCTCTAGCTAACTGATAGACTCTATAAGAGAAAAGGATAGGAGTAACAATTATCTCCATTGTTAGAATAAGGAATCAGAGGCTCGAGGAGGCAAAGCTTCAGTTCCTAATTCAGTGCTGTGTCTAACAGTGGTGGTTTTCAATAATTGGTTGGACACAGAGTTCTACCTTCAGGCAAAATTGTATGTATTCCAATATGGAAAGCCAGTCAAAAGAGTACCTATTCTGTTGAAGCTGGCATAGGGCCCTAGAACCCTATACCTTTCTTACTCCTTGGCTCTTTTCTGCAGGGTGGTCCCTGGGGGGCCCTGGATCAACACAGTTCGACAACACTACATTTATACCACCAGTCAACCACTCCCAAAATATACATGGAGTAGCTACTGGGTGCTTAGGCTTGGCCTTGAGACAGTGGGTGGCATTAAGGGCAAGCAGAATGTGTGGTTTATAGTCTGCAATAACCTAAATCAAGATGGAGAAAAACAAGTCAACAATTATGAAGTAATAACGAACCACATGCAAATGGTGACATGTAAGTGAGTGGTGAAATTTGTGGTAGAAGGTCTAGGCCCTAAAGGCCTAGTGATGGTTGTTTGGGAGATGTCAGAAAGGGACTCATGGAGAAAGTGAACCCCGAACAGGACAGGACTTGAATGGTCAAAGGAGAAAGAGGAGAGCCTTTCAGACAGGGAAATGGTAGGGTCTAGGGGAAGGGGGTGTGTATTTTGTTTGTGGGACAGATCAGGAAATATGACCCACAGGGCTAAAGAAATTTCAGGGCCTTGGAATGGAGTGAGCTATCCATGGAAGTAGATTGTGAGCTGCCTCTATGTCCTTTAAGGTCCACCTTTTCCATGAAGCCTTCTCTCATTACTCCCCAAAGAATAATTTATTATTTTTCTGAATGCCATGTCCTTCATTAAGTAATTAATGACTTTTCCTCTCCACCACAGTGCAAATTCCTGTAGGGCAGAGCTAGTTTTCTCCTTTCTTGATATTATTCATGGAGTTGGACTTGGGAGATTTTGGCCTGCGTACTTTGACTAATGATAAACTTCACTATGGACATGTTGCTGTACTTCAGAGCAAAGGGATCACAACTTCTCAGTCTCAACCCCCGTCATTTTACAGTCAGAACAGTGTCACCCTGTCTAGCATTTTGGCCTGGGAAATGGGGTGCTAACAGATGGGCAATTGGATTTAGCACCTTTTGAGTCAAAGGCTTCTGGATTCTAAGGGATGGGGAAAGGGGCCCATTAATCACAAATGACATTTTGTGAATACTCCATTATGAAAGATTGCTGGTTTTAAAACAGGTTCACAAATTCTTTGATGCTTCTTCTATCAACAGGTGGAGTCCAATTCTCTTGATTATGGGCTGGCCTTAGTGACTCTCCTCTTACAAACAGAAAGTAGCAGAAGTGATACTGTATGACTTTGAAGCTAGCTCATAAAAGGCAAGATAGCTCCTGCCTGGCTCTCTGTAGCTTTGGAGAAGCTTTTGAATCCCTGATCTACCATGTGTATTAAGTATGTTTTTATTCTCGGTATTTTGATGCTTTGATGTCTGAGGCCTTGCTGACCCTGGAGGTTAGCTAATTAATCTTCTCAGGGTTAGCTAATTCCTAGAGATAAGAAACAACTCCTCTGGGAGGGTGCCCTTCATATGCACACCAAATAACCAGAGCCTGTGCCCCAACCACCTCTTTTGTGGAGTTCTCTCACTCCAGACCTCTCTGTTTCAGGCCTAATCACCCCAGGGCCATGTACCAGACAACTAAGAACAGCTGCTATGCCCTAGAGCCCACTGAAATTATTCAAACTAGACAATCCTAAACCTACTTGCCCTGCCTCCCTTGCCCATTCCTTTCCACAGGCATACAATAAAGGCTCTTGCCCAAATTCCAGCCCTGCAACCCTGGTGCCTGTGTTTCCCATGCGGCTCCCCTCGGCGTGCCATGCCCCTCCCCTTGGCATCTCTGAGTATAACAAACTGTCCTTGCAATGGCAGTTGTCTCTTGATCCGTTGGCCTCATCACATCTGAATAATGCGGGCTACATTTTAAAACACAATGTAGGAAGTCTGCCAAGCTGGAGGGACCACATGGACAGACCACAGAGAGACGGAGGGAGAGGCAAGGAGCCCCTGCTGTTCCAGCCTTCTCAGCCCAGGAGCCAGACACTGAAGAAGCCTTTAAGAAGACCCCTGCTCCAGTGGCTTCTGTAATCCCAGCACTTTGGGAGGCCGAGGTAGGCAGATCACGAGGTCAGGAGTTCGAGACCAGTCTGGCCAATATGGTGAAACCGATCTCTACTAAAAATACAAACAAATTAGCCGGGCGTGGTGGTGCGCACCTGTAGTCCCAGCTACTCAGGAGGCTGAGGCAGGAGAATCGCTTAAACCCGGGAGGCGGAGGTTACAGTGAGCCGAGATTGCACCACTGCACTCCAGCCTGGGCAACAGAGTGAGACTCCATCTCAAAAAATAAAATAAAATAAAATATAAAATACAATAAAATACAATAAAATAAAAGAAGACCCCTGCTCCAGCCACCTTCAGACTGAAACTGCCTGCGTGTTTCCAAGCAGGAGCTGCCCATCAGCTCCCAGAACCAGGAGAGACAATCATAATAAATGACTATTGTTGTTTTATAACACTAAGCTGGGACAGTTTGTTACAGTCATAGGTATCTGAAACAGGAGAGATGATTAGAGTTACAGTTCTGCAGGTTTCATTTTTATTCCCCTTGACTGCCAAATCACTATTTATGACTCTTCAAGATCATTTAATTCTTAAAATTTGAAATCCTTCAAGTTAGAGTAAGATGCTGTTGATGGCCTCTACTCCCCACCCGGGGCACCAGGAACATCTCTCTTGTATTGCTTGGTACGATATCTAAAAGAGAACATAAAAAACTACTCAGAAGTCTTTCTAGGGGCACCAGGAGGAAATTCAGAGCTCAGCATGGCCAACAAGAAAAACAAAAAAAGTGGGAAGGAAAAAAAAAAAAAAAAAAGAAAACAAGACAAACTAGGCTTTCAAAGAAAATTGAGGATCTGGAGAGCCTTCAACTATTTTTGATTTATATTTAAACGTTTCTTGAGATTGAAGTCTTGATTAGCCCAGTTCTCTCAAGTTCTGCCTTAGCCCTGATTTATGGGAAGGCCAGGCCAGAGCAAAATGAAAGCAAAATGCGGTGTTCTTTAAAATTACCTTGGAGCACTTGAAGGAGAGCACAAGTGCTCACATGGGGATTGAAAAGGAAGTGATGAGATGAGCTTCTGAAGCCCTAGATCTGCGGGTGCCTCGTGTGTGGGGAGGGAGACTGTGAAGGATGAACTATAATCTCTGCAGGTGAAACCCCCGTAGGATGCTTTGTTTGGCTTGGTTCCCCATAGACTGAGTTCTCCATAAAAAGGGGGATCTGAGAGCCCAGGCTGGCAGCTTTGATTTAGTGACCCTTGCATCACTAGCTAGAAAGGAGAAACTTACAACACGCAGAGAATGACAGGGGCATGGAGGGAGGGGGCTACCTGGCAGTGGGTGGTGGTAGTGGAATCCAGACTCACTGTGGCTCAGGGACTGAATCACCCTCTGTCCCAGGCAAGAGAGCTCCCTGATTCAGATTCCCCACTCTGACCTTCCTTTTACCATGCCTTTTCATGGTCAAGAAACCCACAGGGCTCAGAAGATATGCCCACGTGGAGCTCACTGCCCTCTTTTTGGCCTCACTAGGGGTACCTGGGATCAATAATTTCCTGAATAAATGGATCCAGACCCACTTCCATGGTCGGTGGGGACAGAGCTCCTCCTTGCTTCATCTTTCTGAGGATAGATATCACTGGTGATATGTACATTTCAGGACTTGAAGGCGGCTAAGTGGTGGCCATTTATAGGAGGCTGTAGAAAAGCCTGGACATACAGCCTAGGATGTTCATATGCATATGCCCAGGTCTCATAAAATGTAGGATGGAGCCAAGGGTGGGAAGAGAGGAGAGGTATAGGCCAGAGTCCTCCAGCTTTGCTACAGAAAGCTGAGAATTCTGAGAATTTGAAATTCAAACTTGGCTTTTCAGGTTGATGAACAGGTATATTTGTCAATGAAGAAGGAAGAAACATATTGCATTTGACATTTGTTGTCTTGATTTATAACTCTTGCATAGTTAGCCATATGGTATATGTGAGCTTCCATATGTACTTGTGCCCTAGGCATGCAAATGTTAGGACAGGGTCTGTGCAAAGGACAGAGGCAGTGTGTGTCATTGGTCTATTGTGTCTACCTGCGGAGAGCTCAGTCTTTCTTCAGCCCTCCCCCTTGAGGGTGGGACAGTTTTTGTGGTGTGGTATTGCTTTCAATTTTAACTCCACTCCCAAACCACCTCAGCTCAAGAGTCAGCAATGGCTGCTCCCATCTATAGGAAGAACCTGAAGACCTATGGAATATACTGGACCTAATCTACTGTCTTTAACCTATCTCTCACCACTATCCTCTTCTCCTCCACAAACCTTCTGTCTGGTAGCACAAGCCCCTTCACTACTTCTCCATGCGCCTCTCCCCATAACTCCCTACATTACACACACATGCATACACACACAAGCACACATGCACATAGGTGCACATACACGTACGTGCAGGTAAGTAGGTTCCTTCCCGTCAATTGATTCATGACACTAATTCTGTCTCAAATACCATTTGCTCGTCTCTCCATCCCATCCAAATCCTAACCATTTAAAAACATCTAGTTTAACTTCCTAGATAAACTTTGTTTATTCATTAATTCATACGATAGTAATCGACACTGTACTAAGCCCTAGCTTACAGCCATGTGAATACATATTTTTTTCTAATCCAGTTTGCCTTGATCTCTGTTTTCTGAACATCTGTATATGTCATTTCTACTACATTTTAATAAAGTTTCAACGCTGTTGTCTAAATTTTCCCAGTTATATATTTTGTCTTAAACTAGATGATATATATATATATATATATAT
>NW_012101909.1:1532495-1582320 GCF_000951045.1 Mandrillus leucophaeus
AGCCAGGATGGTCTCGATCTCCTGACCTTGTGATCCGCCCGCCTCGGCCTCCCAAAGTGCTGGGATTACAGGCTTGAGCCACCGCGCCCGGCCACTAGATGATATATTTTTGATGAGCAGGAACTCTGTGCTGGGCCATGTTTACATTTTACTCATTGGCCTACAGAATTTAATGGCATAAAGTTGATATGCAGAAAAGGGCCATTGATTAAGTGATAGGCAGATTGATAGAGGGATCAACTGATTTGCTGCCAAGCCACATCCCATGTAAGGGAATTTTCAGAGTATGGGTGGTCTGGCTTCCATTCTTTCTCTGCCATTTTAAATGAATTGTTTCTGATGTATTATGGACGTATAATGCCTGAATTCATTTCAGCCCCTTTGAACATATTGATATTTTGGCCTGAAGTCTTAATAAGAATGATTTCTGTATTACGACTTTGAGTTTTTATTCGTAACTTATAACAAATTACTCTTGTAGAAAATCTTTTGTTGAAATAAATAAATTCAGTTATTTATTATTTCTTATTATTTCCATATGACATTTGGTTTGCTTTTCTAACATCTTCTCTAGTGGGCTGGAATCCCTGTTTCTATTTCTCTTCTTTCAAGAAAGAAGCTTATATTGAAGCAGTATTTCTCAAAATTATGAAGCCTGGGTCAGTGCCATAAGCATCATCTAGAAACCTGCTAGAAATGCAGTTATCAGGACCCAGTCCAGACCTATCAGTTGAACAAGGCTTCTAGGTGATTCTGATGCATGCTAAAATTTGTGAATCACTCTATTAGTTAAAAGAACACTGAGCTGGCAGTGTAGACCCTGAATTTTGGCTCTGGCTATGTTATTAAAGGCTGTGTGACTCACTCTGAGTCTTGGTTTCCTTGTGCCCATTTTTCTGTCTGTCTTGGTGTTTTGGGGGATAAAGGTGGACTATTCTGCTCTTAGTTTTTTTAACTGCTGACATGGTGACAATAATAATGATGCTTCATAAGGTTGTATTAAAGATCAAATAATTTATTACATACCCATCCTTATGGAATTTTTTTTTAAACCTCTCAGAATAAAGGGAGCCCAGGCTTTCATTATTTTACATTGGGTTGCACAATCGAGAAATGTTGATTTCCACCATATGTGTTACAGCCCAGTGGGGAAGCACACACACACACTTGCCCATAGAATGAGTATATCTGAAGTGCCCCGATAAGTGGTATATATGATGACAATAACCTCAGAAGAGGAAGCAGCTTCTGAGAGCTGGAGTGGTCACACTGAGAAGGTTGCATCTCAAAGATGAGTTCTGGATTGAGACTTAAAGATAAGTTACAGATAGATGAATAGTGAGGAGGGGCACTCCTGGTCAGCTCAGGCAAGTGAATGCCAGGGTTAAATATGGCAGTCTAAAATGGGGGTGCAAAGTGGAGACAATGAGATCAATTGCCAGGAATGGGGTGTGTGTAGAGAGATTTAGTGGAAGACAACTTGGAAAAGATACTGGGACCAGGTATTGAGGATCTTGATAGAAGGCAAAAGAACCTGGAAACTCCAAGAGAGAACACTAACATAAGAGGTCAGTGGTTATGTTTTAGATATCTTCA
Organism: Mandrillus leucophaeus; assembly: GCF_000951045.1. Lineage (NCBI taxonomy): Eukaryota > Metazoa > Chordata > Mammalia > Primates > Cercopithecidae > Mandrillus > Mandrillus leucophaeus. The sequence goes on from NW_012101909.1 coordinate 1,534,092, forward strand.
GGGTCAGAAGGATATTTACTAGGTGATTTGTTGTGGGCATCTTATTACAGGCTTTTAGGAAAGAAGACAGAAGTTAGTTCTGAACCCTTGAATTCTGTTTTGGGAATTGCCTTGGCTGGCTCAATGGAGCTAGTCTAAATGCATACGTGTTAATTAACTCCGAACAGCTTTAAAGACTGACCTAACCACAAAGTTTCAGATACCCCAGAGGAAAGGAAACAAGTTCATCATAGCGTTAGCTCTCAGTTCTGGCTATATATTAGAATCACTGGGGAGCTTTAAAAAAATCCATATCTGGACCCTACCCCAGAGATTTTGGTTTAATTGGTCCAGGATGGGGTCTATGCACTGTTTTAAAAGCTCCCCAGGTGGATCTAATGTGCAGCCAGGGAGTGAACCACTGCCCCTGGAAGAGGTTCAGATAATGTTCAGATAATGTTCAACCAACCCTATCAACCCATATTATATTCTGCTCAATGAGAAAATCTTTCTGTTGTTTCAGACATCAGTTGTCTCTGATTTTTGGTGACTCTTCAAGTAATGGATCAGACTTCCATTGTCTTGGCAGGCTGGGGAGTCTGGTAGATATGAGTGATCTTGGCTAGTGTAATAAAAAAATATGGACCCAGAGAAGAAAACGTAAGGTGTGGGCCCCGTTGAGTGGAGCAGTGGAAAGGCCATCTTAAGACTTCTGTGTAACACTCAGCAAGGAGTCAGGAGCTACAGATTAGGACCATTACTGTAAAGACATTGTCTGATTTCTTAGAATTTTATAATGATCACATGTTTATTTTTAATACTCCCTTCTGTAGCCTCAAAGCATCTACCAGTAAATCCTTGAAACTGAAAAAGTCCGGCCGGCTCTTTGTCAGGAGAGGAGAACTGGAGGGCTTTGTGGCATAGCATCTTGGAGGGAAGAACCCCCAGGCAGAGCCTGGATGTGGACAGCTTTCCAGAGAAAAGAGCAGGCTGCCAGGAAGAAAGCCAGCTGGGAGCAACAGTCCCTCATGGCTCCATTGTGTTTAAGAGTACAACTAACCCAATACTCAGCACAAAGAATTTATTAAATAAATGTTTGTCAAATTGACATGTGTCCTGTCCTGGCCTCCATTATTTATGGACTGTGTGTCCTTGAGTGTGTTATTTATTCATCTACAGCACTGGCTTCCTCCTCCTTAAAGGGGAGTTAATCAGTCTTCAGGAAGTGCCCCAAAGGCACAGGAGAATCAACCAATAAACTCTGACGAGTCTAGAGTTAGAGCCTAAAGTGACACACCTTTGATGACATGTCATTTCTCCAAAGTCTCAAGTTTTACCTTAACAACTCATATACAATGTCCTTTCATCCATTCATCATAATTTTACTGAGTGCCTACTACATGCATGACACTACTCTAAGCACTTAGGACTCAACACAGAGCAACAATAAAAAAGACCCTAGTTTTATGTTGTTCTATTCTAGTGGAGAGAGACACAATAAATTTCATGATTTATCTGTATTTGTTGAAAGTAGAAACAAGGAAACATTATTTGCAACTTCTAATTTCTAAACACTCTCCTTGTCTCATTTCACAATCTTGGTACCAAATGATACGCCAGGAGGAGGGGCATGGTCCTGGTGCCTGGCCTGCTGCCATGTATTAACAAAGGCATGTGGTCCCGGATGGGAGGACAGAGGATAAGGGGTTTGTTAGGATCAAGTAAAAGGACAGAAGTTATATTGCTTGATCAAAATCCTATGTAAATTGTAAGGGATGGCTACAGTTTTTAGGAATTTTATAATTCCAAGTGACTAATGTACCATATGCCAGAATGCAGTCGACTTCAGTGCCTCAGCTATGCTTTCTCTAAAGTGCTCTTATTCTCTTCTCACTCTCAGATTCTGGTATTTGGGTACATATAGGCATGTATGGATTTAGAGGAGGGTGCTTTAAGATCTACCATCTGGGCTAAATGCCAGCCATATAATCCAAGAGGAGTTTCATTTCAAGGTGAGATAGGTGAGTATGTAGGGAGTCTGGAGGCTGGGTCTTAAAGAACATATCAGATGTCATAGAATTTTGGAGCCAAAGGGTAGCCCAGGGTGGTTAAGTGACAGGTTTAAAGTCACATGGAAAATTAGGGATGGAGCTAAGATGAGGATAGAGGGCTACGTTCTTTCATCCTTCTTTGCTGTTAAGAGATGCTGACCACATACTAGTCCACATCACTCTGTCTCCAGCTAGTGCCCCTCAATGGCACACACTTGCTCTAGGATGAAAGACACTTTTTCCTGCGTATCTGGAACCATTTGGTATAGTTCCAACTTTTTCTTCAGTTTTGATGACTCTATAATTTAGCACAGAAAACAATGATGAGAGTCAAGGAATTTTGCAGTTTTAAAGGCCATTGCAGGGCTTTTAGTCAAACTCTCTTGATTAAGAGTAAAGAGGGGTAGGCTGCAAACTGAAGCCTGGAGGAAGAATGTGACTAACCTAAGGTCACACAGCTGGTTAGTTGATGGCTGGAAAGGGGCCCAAGGACTCCTGGCTTCCTTCCCAGGGCTATGTCTCCCACTGTCATTTGGAGTGGTTATCTGTGTGGACTCACACTCTTGGTAGACAGATTATTTAATGAGCCAGATAACTTTGCCGTAATGACATGAGCATTTGGTAGTAAATCAGGTCCATTGTCACTACAGCTTACCTAATTACCCACATGTAGTCAGCTAGGGTGAACTTTCTCCTTGAAATCCTTATTTCATAGAATATTGATTTCCCAGATATATTGTTGTGAGATGGCTAATGTTGGCCAGGGATGAGATATGAAGTCTGAATTAAATACACCTTGAGTTGCTTTTTATGGCATTGGATCTCTAAATCTTGAATTTTATTTTGTAAGGAGGAAACTCGTAGTAGATTCTAAGGCAGTAAGAAAGTGTAGCACTGGTATATTAATGAATCATTTAGAATAGAGTAAAGGGGTTAGTTCCACGTTAAGAGATGAGTTTTATTTCAAATAGGGAGATAGTTGAGAGCATTCATAGGCTATTGGTAAGAAACCAGTAGAGAGAGAGAACTGGGTTTAGACAGGAGGAGGGCAACAGATTTTTTCAGACTGAAGGTAAGGATGTGTGAAGATAGAAATAAATAGAAGATTGAAGCTATGTGTTGAGAAGCAGTTGGGATAAGGACAGCGGGGCATGAGGGGAGCAATTGAAGGCCCATGTCCTCCTAACTAGTGAAATGTTAGAAGTGCAAGTTAGGCTAGAATCAGTACCTAATGTTTAGGGAGAAATGGGAGAGGCAGGCACTTCCTCCTACTTCCTTCAATATAATTTAAATCCTACTCAGTCTCCTGGAAATGCTCTCAGTCCATACCAGCTCACAACAAATTCCTGTTACTGCATCCAGAATTTACCATCAATTCCATAGTGTCCAAAACATACCTATCCACAGCCCTGTATTACTCTTGTTTTATTCCAGATTGATATGCCACACATTTCTGTATCAGTCAGGATAGGTTAGGTTGTACTGCAGTAACGACCCCTCAAGTCTCTGTGGATTGAGACAGCCAAGGGTTAGCTCTTGCTCATACTATAATACATGAGTGGGTGCTGGCCTCTACTCAGTATTGTCATTCAGGGACTTGGGCTGACAAAGGGCTGCTCATCAGGCAGGCTAGGTGACAAAGGAGCTCCTTTCTTGAATGTTGCTGGTACCTCAGGCCAAGGATAAAAGAATACTTTCTGAAGTCTTGCCTCAGCAATTAATTCTGTGGCTCAGAAGAGACATGACATTTTTGCTCACAACTCATTCTTCAGAACCACACTTATGGCTCTGCCCATCATAATGAGGAGGAAGTACAGTCTTACCATGTGCCTCACATGGGGAGGGACCATAACATATTTAGCCAGCAGTACTCCTCCAGCTAGACAGCACGTTCCCTGAAGGCAAGGAGAGAGCAGCCCTCTGCTTCTCTGGTGGAGATGCTATATGGGGCTATATGGGGCAGCCATGGCTCCAATCACACACTGGCTGTGCCCATAGAGCTTATCACTTAGCCTGGTCCTGTAGGCCATAGGCCATTTAGCTCTTTAGACAGGTGAGGTGAGGCAGGGGTGAGGCACAAGCCTGCTGGAGATGGCAGTTGGAGTGAAGGATCCCCTAGGAAGACGCAGAAGGGAGGCTGCTCATGATGACTGGGACCTTGATGCTGCCATTTTGAGGGGTCTGGTGCCCCCACCGCCTCTCAGGATTGGGAGCTGGGCACTTTCATGAATGTTTGAATGAAGGGATCAGGACAGCTGAACACCCATGTTGGTCTGATTGCAGTGAACCGAGTATAAGAGCACTGGAAAGACCTGCCTGGGTCAAGCCTGTGTCACCTCCCCTGACCCAGGAACTGAAGAACAGGTTGTAAGGGATGTGGCTGCCCTTCTGTACACCTTCACCATCTTCTCCTGAAAGATCCTGGGGTGGGTCTGTTATTCATGAATCACTTGCACTTGCCCTGTTAAAAAGGTGTTAACATCGTTTTATAGGCCCTCCTCTTGAAGTACTGACTATTTTGACTTTGAACCTAGTAACTGTCCAATGAAGTGATCAGGAAAAGGCCGAGAGAGGCGGAAACTGAGAGAGGCAGGCAGGGGGCTTGCTTGAGGCAAGATGGCTAAAGACCAGGAGTTCTGCCTTCCTCACACTCCCTGGGGTGGTCACACTCACCGGGCTAACCCCTGGACACAGGTTAGCTTTTTCAGAAACAGATTAAAATAGCCTCATGCTTCTGAATTTAAAGGACACTCTGACTCCTTCCCAGTTTTTAAAATATGCTAGGTATTGAATAAAACAGAGAAGCTTCTGTTTGTTCAAGGCTAACAGCCAGAAATCAGCAGACAGATCTGGGCTGTCCAGCCAGCTTGCCCTCTATCAGTCGGGGTCCCTTTAAGATGCAAAACTTGGAGGTAGGGAGGTCAAACGCAGGCCAGTGGAAGTTTCCACACTCTCTGGGCCAGCATCTCTGTCTATCTCGGCTTGGGAAGGGTGGACCCTTTTCCCACAAGGCTTGAGATTTATGACTTTAGTCTGGGATGGAGGGGGCGTGAGCCTTCCCTACAGGAGCAAGTGGGTCTCTTCAATTGTAAACAGTTACAAAGAAAATTCCAAACGGGTACCCCTCAATCTGTGTCAGGCTTGCTCCCTGGTCCTTTTCTCCTTGTTACACACACACACACACACACACACACACACAATGTGCACATGTCCTCAGCTATAGAATGAGGCAGAGTGATAGTGGTTTGTGTCTATATGTCCTCAAATCCTCAACGCAAATAAATCACCAGATTCCCATTGACCACATAAGGCAAAAACTTTTAGTTGTTAGTTGAAAATACATTAAATACATATAAGCACACATGCACACCCCCATTCTGAAAGCTTCTCACCTTGCCTTCTAGCCCTCACCAGTACTCCTGATAAATCTGTCCTTCTGAGCAAAGCTGGAAGTATTCTCTGTCTGTACCGCCCTGCAGTTAACTGTTCACGGAGATATCACTTCCTGCCCCTGAGATTCTTCCTTTAATACACTGAAATATTGAGAGGCAAGAGTTGTTAAGTATTGAAGGTCCTTGTGGAGATTAAATGGGAGTCAGAGATTAGCAACTAGCTGGCTGAAACCTTAATTGTCAGTGGAGGGACAGTCACAAGGAAGGAATTCGGGCTGAGTTGGGAAGGCTGGGGTGAGCAGTGATGTGGACACAGTGTGTGTGTGTGTGTGTGTGTGTGTGTGCGCGCGCGCGCGCGTGCATGCGCGCATGTACGTGCAACAGGGTGACAACGGGAGAGGCCTGCCATCGCTTTTTATTAAGAGAGTTTTTAAGTGGTCTTGTGTTTTAGGGAATCTGAATAAAGTTTGTGCTTATGGGAGAATTCTCCCTACTTTCTTCCATTGAAGGCAGTATATCCTAATGAGAACACAGGCTCTGAAATCAGACTATCTGAATCTAAATCCTGGCCCCGTGATTTCTAGCTGTGTAACTTGGGCAAACTCCTAAACTGCTTTAAGCCTCAGTTTCCTTGTCTATAAAACGGGCATTATCAAAGCATTGACATTACAGAGTTGGGACTGCGGAACGCCTAGCCCAGGGAGGGAAATCTGACTATTCCTTGATTTTCTATCTGAGTTGACATTTGTGTTATTCCACATTTTTATTTCCTTACCTCTAACAACTCATAAACCAACCAAAGTTTTTACTTCCACAACAGAAATGCTTTGTTTCCTTAAGGAGGCTGTGCACAAACTGCCCACTACTCTGCCACTGAAACAAAACACACATGTCCCCACCTGACACTCTAGTGCCTTGTGACTTTATCTGGGGACAGAGCTGGAGCCAAGGTGTCAGGGTAAAAGGGCAAGGCAACTTTCTTCTCTCCCGAGTCAGGGCTGCCTAGAATGATTTATTGGAGTGAAGTGACCCCTGAGGCGGAGGGAGGATAGCCATCACAGGACGGAACTGGCATTCCTTCCTGTGCCTAGAAGGGCACTTTGCCAGTGGAGAAGCGGGTCAGGGCGCGCTGATTCAGGCCTGGCTGTATGTGGGTAGAAACTGATGCGTGTGGTGGGGAACATCCTGCACAAGCTGTCAGGAGGCCTGGGGATAGCTCGAGTTCTGCCACCAACCAGATGTGCTGTCTTGAGCAAGCTGCCTTGCTTTCCCGAGCCTCATTGTCCTCACGAGTCAGACTGATGTCCACCATGATGCCAGCCCATTTCTCCTGCAGACTTCATGATAATCCCTTCATTCCCTCCCTACACATGCTCACACATGCACAAGTGCACACAACATATGCACATGCATGCTCACGTAGAAGCACATGCATGTGGCCAGGCACAGTGGCTCATGCCTGTAATCCCAGCACTTTGGGAGGCCAAGATGGGCGGATCACGAGGTCAGGAGATGGAGACCATCCTGGCTAACATGATGAAACCCCATCTCTACTAAAAATACAAAATATTAGCCAGACGTGGTGGCGGGCACCTGTAGTCCCAGCTACTCGGGAGGCAGAGTCAGGGTAATGGTGTGAACCCGGGAGGCAGAGCTTGCAGTAAGCCAAGATCGCATCACTGCACTCCAGCCTGGGTGACAGAGTGAGACTGTCAAAAGAAAAAAAAAAAAAGCAGCAGCAGCACATGCATGCACACTCACAGTACACCACAGGTGCAGGCACTCATGTCCATAAACACAAACATGCACGAACACACACAGATACACCCACGTGTGTTCTTCCACAGTCATCTGAATCATATCCAGTTCACGTTCTATCCCCTGACTTCATGGGCCTTCCCATGCTACCCTCATCACTTGCTTGTCTCAACTTCAAAGCCTCCCCTACAAAGTCTCATTTTAGTTGCCTTGTCATGTTTCAATTGTTATACTTCTGTGCTGTCTTTGTCTCTTCAAATGCAGTTAATTCCCTGACAGCCTCAGGTTCAAAGATCTCTCCCTGAGAACTTCCATAGTGTGCACAAGTGAATTTCCTGTCATGCTAATGACGCTTAAACTCCAGGGCCCTTCATCGGCACAATGCATGTACATGGTCACACGTTTTTATGTAGCTGGCAAAAGTGAGATATTTCAACTATAATCTGTTAAAACCATTGTTTCTCCCTGGCATGTTTCCTCCTGGCACCGTTTCCTCATTTTGGGGGGCATTGGTGCTGCCACTTTGAAAACTACCTAAAGGACAGTTGAGTTGGGGCTGTGTTTGGTTTAGGTTCAGTGGGAGGCATTTGTGTAGTTTTAGCCACCTCTCTGTGTAACTCACTCATCAGTAGCTGTCACCATGTGGAAAAAGCTGCCAGGAACACTCCTGTTGCCCACTGTGCAGATCTCCTCTGTCTTGTGCCACGAAGGGGATGAAGTTGTACAGAGACCTGCGTATTTGTGTCCTGCAGAACCCAGCACTGGAAGCATATACATGGTGAAAGAGAAACAAGTTTTTAAATGCCCAGAGCCAGAAGCTACTTGGTGGGAAATTCCTTCAATCATTAGGTATATAAAATCACAAGAGCATTCTCATCACTGCCTCATTAAAATAAAAGTTCTCTCTTGTCAAGAATACACTCGATCATGCAAAGCAATACAGTTATGTATGTACCGTTCATCTTGTTTCTTTTTTGATGGGAATTACTGACTTAGAATTTATCAGAATCCCCATGTTTAAATGTCTTGCTGATTTGACAGGAAATACTGACATTGATGGAGATAACATAAAACTCATTATACACCACTACAATGAGGGCATCGATGACAATCTGGTTAGTAAGTTTCATAAATTCAAAGAGCATTTTAGATTTGTTGCTGTGAAAGAAAAGTTGAAATGCGCTGAAATCTCATAGCTCATATGTGAAAGATATTTGATAGAGGTTTTCCCAAAGTTGATAACAATCCTGAAAATTCACATGGCATTGCCAGTGACGAATTGTGAGGCTGAAAGAAACCCTTCCAAATCGTGAATAATAAAGCACAAAATTTGATCAACTTGTTAGAAGATAGACGGAATTATCTTTGTATTCTCTCTATAAAGTGATATTGAAAAATTATAGTCATTTAAAGAGATGATCAAAGAGTTTGCAGTTTGGTAAAAGATATACGGAATTATCTTTGTATTCTCTCTATAAAAATGATATTGAAAACTTATAGTCATTTAAAGAGATGATCAAAGAGTTTGTAGCCAAAAAAAATGTAGGAAGAAAAGTATTACGAATGTGTCAGACAGTTATTTTAGATTTTGTGGTGCCTGTAGAATTTGTCAGCTTTTTAAAATGTGTAATTTGTTGTGACTTCACTCTTTCTCAATAAAATTGCACTTTCGAATGTAATTTTGCATTTGGGATTTTGAATTCTTTTTCTTCAAGGGGGCCTTCTAAATTGCCAAAGCTTCTGCCTCCATAGCCTTGGTCTGCCCTTACATTTCCCCCAGTTCCTACAGAGAGCTCCCCGTCACAGCACTCTTTGACCTGTGGCTGCCAGCACAGACGTTGACCATGAGGACGGGGTCTGCGGTGGCACTGACAAGGCACCTATCCTGAGCCAGTGGGGGATGCAGGTCTGGCTGACCTCACACATCTTTAGAGACCACCTGCCTCTCATTCTACAGGGGGCAAAACTTTTGTCACACCGCCTCAGAGGGCCCAAACCTTCCCACCAACCATCTTGTCAGGGCCTGGCTGGGCCCTGCCAGCCCCCCTACATTTCCTTTTAATAAAATTTAATGTTTTCATTTTCAAAGACCTAGAAAATCCAAACACTTTTTAAAAGCCCCGAGGAACTATAAAAATTAATAGCACAGGGATAATTTCTTTTTCAGTGGCGACTCAATTAAACCTGCCAAAGTCAGACAGTGTGATTTAAATGCACCACTTGCAGAGGGAGCAGAGCAGAGCAGGCAAACATGGAATGAAACAATAATATTTACCAATTACCCTCTTGGTTGTTTCCCACCCGGCCCCTTCCCCCCAGGGAGAATTTTTTCCTGCCCTCCCTCCTCTCCGGGGGCCAGAGCTCAGCATCCCTAATTGTTTTCTCCTTGAATGGTCATATTGCCATCAACAAGTGACTGAACTTCTTCTCTGCTCGGAGTAATGGAAAAATACCACCCGGGCTGGCTGCCCGAGGCAACAAGCCACATGGACATCATCCTGAATGTGGGGCTAAGCTCAACTTTGAAAACAGAAGAATGGCTCCAAGTTCAATCCAGCCAGACACTCCAGCCAGACAAGACATCTCACATTCCACGCTTAGTCCTGCCCCAGGGCACTTGCTCCTGCAGTCTCCCTGCCAGGAATGTCCTCTTTCCTATTCATTGAACACTTACTACTGAGCGCCTAAAGCTTGTATTTTCTTTGAGGCCCCTATCAAGATCAAATTCTTATAGGAAAGCTTTCCTGCTAAGACCCATATCCATGTAGATGTCACCCTTACTTGGTCTACCTTCAACTCTTCTGTATCAGGTCAACTCACATTATCTTTTAATTACTTATAGACTGGGCACTGTCCTAGAGCTTTTAACACTTAGATTCACAACACGCTTATCCGTTCTGCTAGACTGTAACCTCCTTAAAGGGAGGAACTCTTCTGAATGCATCTCTTAGAATGATTCAGTGTATTTAGTTTGGTGTTGTGCACCCGATGGAGGTGTACTAACTGCATTTGCACTGGAACAGGGAGTCTCAATATTTTCTCTACAACAGGAGAGAGAACTGGGTGCCTCAGGAAATAGGCACAAGAATTTCAATGCAGCATTGTTTGCTTAAAAAAAAAAACATGCCTGAGCTAAATGTCCATCAATGGGCCATGGATAAAGAAATTAGGGAATATGATGACTTGCCATAGAGCAGTTAAATAAAGAAAATGGAGTCAAATCATCAATCTATATAGATCCCCAAATAGAAATGTTGGGTGAAAAAGTTGCAGAATAATGTTCAGATACAATTTATGTAAATTCAGTGCCATATCGACAAATACTATATAGTGTTTTAAAGAGTATGTGAATATATCCATTTGAGAACACATGGATGAAAAAGAAATATATGCAATTCATAGTAGGGTTGTTGCTGGAGAGGGAAGGAAGGGAGTGGGAATGGGACCTACGGGTTTTTAATTTCTTCTGAATATTTTTCGTTTTTATTAAAAAATATGAAGCAAATAAGAGAAGGTTAACATTCACTGTTTCTGCTTGATGGGTACATAGGTGTTTGTGAAGTAGAGACAGGCATGATAGCCACCCAAGGGGCTGCCCCTCCTGCTGGCACAAGGCTGGACATCTGCAGTGAGCTGCAGCCAGGCCAGGAATGTGGCCTCTGGAACACCTGGCCTGGGGTCCGCAGCCCTAGCAGTTGGCAAACTGGTTGTTTTGCTGTCACTCTTTTGCAGAGAGCTTCCAAAGATTAAGTGGGACCATAGGGAACAGGAAGAGGGAAGCGTGACCACTGAGCAAAGTCCCAAGGCCTTCTTCTCCCTACAGGATGGATTTCCGGCTGGCCCCCTGACAGGCACATTGCCTTTTCATTCACCCTCCTACCCAGAACATCCTCCCTACAGCTGTTATGGCACAAACTCAACCATAAGACTCTTCTGCCTGGTCCAGGCCACTGTGGCTGGTGACAGTGGCCTCCCTTGGCCCATCCCTCACTCCTTACATCCTCCCTCCAGTCCTCAGAAATCTTATCTGTACTGCTTGTTTTGTCTTTCACCACACACTATCCTGTGCTGTTGCTTATATCTTGGTGACAGGGACAATGCCTTATCTTTGTATCTCTCTGTCAGGGAATGACCTAAGTTGACTTTTTCCATGTTAAGCAGAAGAGAAGAGAATAGCAGTGTTTAATTTGGTCTTCCTCTAGGAGCCCAATGAGTTCATAGCACATCGGCCTCTTCAGAGGCTAGAATTTCTAGAGCTAGGGTAAAAGGGACTCTTCCTGGAGAGAGGTGGGGATAAGCAGGAATGCAACCCCAGGACATGAAAGAGGTGAGGGTATGGGGGCCCTGATAATGAGCTATTGGGGAAGGGGCTGACTTTTATTTTCATTTCAGAGAAGATCAAGGCTAACTCTAGCCAGGGTTTCTTGCATTGCTTTAAGCTTTATGGCTTCTTGTATTTCTTATTTTTGTTATCACTTTTCATTCCTCCATAGGGGCTTCATATAAGTTCCCTTAGAATGCAACGGGATTGTTTGTCTCAGAGGCAGCTGGGCAGGTGGGGGAGATATCTGGAATCAGCTTCCTATTCCTCAGCCTATCCTAGAGGAGTAGAAGGCTCTGTTGAGGGGGTTGGAGACCATGGCTGAGAAGGAGGGCCAAAAAGGGGCTAAATCCCTGAGGTAGTGGATAAAAAGGAGGTGGCAGTGGGAAAGTCCAGGATGGAGAGGAGATCCTGGGGGCAGAGATGGGGTCTTCATCTGTGGTGGAGCAATGGTCAGTTACTGACCTTTTGGCCTCGGACAAAGCTATTTAGCCTCCCTAAGACTCAGGTTCCTTATTTTTAGAAAAGAGATGATACAACTTGGCTGGACTGCTAAGGTTTTAATGAATAAAATAGGTACGAGTATTTAACAACCACTGGCTGCTATCCAAATATACGCTATTGCCCTCGCTAATGCAGTAGATGCCAGACAAATGCAGGCCAGCCAGAATGAATAGGCAGATGATGATGAGGCAATGAGCTCCCTGGGAGGGGGCATGTGTTCACAGGTGGATCCAGAGGTCCAGGGCAATGTGTAGGCAGAGGCAGTATCCAGGAAAGGACATTTAATAGGGACTTGGGCCACATCCAGGAAGCCTCTGCTCCATGACCTTGATGTGGTGGTCCCTTATCTCCTGAAGGCAAGGCAGCTTGGGTCAAACATTCTCTTCCCTAGGGAAGAGCCTTTGGGCCGAAACATGGTACTTTCAGCTAATGGTGGATACTGCAGGTTCTAGCACTATAGCTGGAGGCCACAGTAGAGTGCACCCCAAGGAGGACAGGGAAAACAAAGCAGTCTCTTGGATGTTAGTAATCTAGTCTCTACTGAGTTTAGCCAATGGCACCAGAGCACCATAACCAAATGTTTAGAAAATAAGGTGACAACAATGAAGGTGATTAGAGAAGGCTTTGGTACAAATCCAAGTTGGAGATAATTTGGAGGAGAGTGGGAGGACCATACGGATTTTATAACACAGGGCTTTGTCCACCTGAGACACCTAATTTCCCATTTTTCTGGGAGACAAAGTCTGAACATACTATTTGGACACTGGACCCTTCCACAAAGTGGCCAGATGGCCTTTCTTGTGATCTCTCCTACTTCGGCTGTCTTGCGCAAGCCTCTTTCTGCTGAGTGAGCAGAACACACTAACCCATTTTAATGTGCCATCTTGTTCCTTTCTTCCTAGCCAACTGTACCATCTCATCAGAGTCCAACTCAAATCTCACCTTCTTCCCACCGGATTAAGGGGTTCAACTTCAGTGACACCTCTTGGTCTTCACCACTCTTCCATTTCTAACCTCCCCAAATGCTCAGTGCCTCTTTCCTTCGTTTGACTTTTTAGCATTCTCTGCCTAACATTGTGGCTGCTTACGTATCTCATCTTTTCTTTTATACTATGAGCCCCCTGAGATAACTGATTGTGTTTAGCCTATAACCCCCTCTAATCCACCTAGCACAATGCTGGACACATAAGAAACTCAAAGGCGCCAGGTGCGGTGGCTCACGCCTGTAATCCCAGCACTTTAGGAGCCCAAGGCGGGCAGACCATGAGGTCAGGAGATCGAGACCATCCTGGCCAACATGGTGAAGCCCCATCTCTACTAAAATACAAAAAATTAGCCAGGCATGGTGGTGGGCGCCCAAAGTCCCACCTACTCTGGAGGCTGAGGCAGGGGAATAGCCTGAATCTGGGAGGCAGAGATTGCAGTGAGCCGAGATTGCGTCACTGCACTCCAGCCTGGGCAACAGAGTGAGACTCCATCTCAGAAAAAAAAAAAAAAAAAAAAGAAAGAAAGAAAAAAAAAGAGAAACTCGAAGGATTCTATCTCTGTCTCTTGGAAAGGTAGAACCTTACTGACCAAATAATCCTTTGTCCCTTGGTACCTATGGTCAAATGGACACTTGTGGGGAATTCAAACTCATACTCTCCAAAGTGCAAGCACTAACAGGTGACCCACACCTGGCTTTGACTCTCACTTCCATAGTTTCCAGTTCACCCCAGTGAGGCTAAAACTCATGATTATTTCCTACAGAAAACACAACACCTGTGGCAATGCTGCTTTTGTGGTTTCTTCTCTGCTCTATACTCAGTTTCTAACCACTTACTTGCCTTCCACTCCTGGGACACAAACTCATAGCCCAGTGTGAGCTCCCATGTGGCCCTCCTTACCAGTGCTATTCCTCTCTCATTTCCGTCTTCTCCGTACAGTGTCTACTGCTCCAGTGCTTACCTGGAGTGAGTGGGATGAGCCAGACTCACAGATTAATACTGCACGAGGCAGGGTCATGCTAGTGACATAAGTGATGCTTTCCAGAGAGACTGAGCTTGCTTCAAGTAGGTGTCTTCAGGGGTCTACAAAGGAGACAGCATTTGAACTGAGCCTTAGAGGACAGGTGGGATTTGGAAGGGCAAAGGATAGAGAAAGGTATCAAACCAAGAGCCAAGGGTGTTAGGAGAAAGTGACTTGAGAGAGTAGCTGGAAAGGAGGAAATATAGGAGGTGGAGAAGAAAGGTAGATGAAGGGCAAGGAATGCGAATGATCTGAGAGGCTACCTGGCAAACAGCTTGGCAGGCCCTCAGTAATGCCAGGTATTTATACCTGAAGTGGTTTCTGAACGTCTTTGAGTGACCAGCCTGGGTGTGCCACTTATGGAAATGCCCCAATCCTGAGGCATGGGGTGAATTCACCAGGAGTCAAAGGGAAGACACCCTTATGGGTCTATACTGATGCCAGTCTAGGAAGGGTCTCTCCTAAGTGCCTAATCTGCATTAGGGTATGAATGGTCTCTAGGTAGGATTAATTAAATGGGCAAGACACTATGGCTAGGCTCCTTGCAAGGACAATGAAAAAGCACTTGCCAGGCAGAATAGGCAAAATAAGGGAGGAAGACCAAACTAGGAGGGGTTGCCTAACTCACAAACTCCAGGCCAATATATGAGGCCTCTGACATTGTTTTAGGAAGGGAAAAACTTCTCATGGCCATCACCCAACTACAGAGAAGCTAAGAATAGGGACCCTGAAAGAGGCAGCATTTGGGGACATTTTTGGGAGGTGAGAGGAGAATGTGAGTCAGACCCAGCTGCTCAAGGCTATTTCCAAACGCCTTTTCCTTGGGAAGTTCAAGAGTACATAGACACAGAACCTGAGCCTACAGTGTGACAGGATACCAGGAAAATAAATGCAACTTAGACACATTAATGGAGCCTGGCAGCCTGGCTTGAGCATGTTAGGCACTGCCTTCAAAGAGAGGCACTGGTGATTGAGGACATCCAGCCCAGCGTGGCAGGGACTAGAGGGAACCTATTGCAGAAACAGAGAAGGGGAAACAGGTAGCATGGCATGAGATGATGGGGTGAGAATGAGGCAGGTTATAAAACTGCAGTAGTCAAATGTCTATTAAACTGTTATTGGGCGAGGGTCAACACTGTGGGCAGTGCTTCCATGGCAGCAAAACTAAGACCGCAAAACTAAGGATATTAGCTTCCAAATATCTGAGAATTGTACAACAAGCAAAGGTGCTGGCTGCACTAGCATTGCCTACTCTTTCTTGAACACTTACCCTATGCAGGGACTGATTCTATATTTCACTGTAGCATAAACCTGGTTGGACTCAGGTTTGGAGATCTGTTACTTTGGGTTTATTTGGGACATGTGGGAATGCTTTGTTTTGGTGGGAATGTTAGTATTCTAAAGATTCCTTATATGCATAAAGTTTTTGGCAAATAACAGTGCAGGAGTGGTGTGTCTCAGGAGTGGGAAAGTCACAACCATGCACCCCTGTGGGTGCTCCATATTGGAATCGACTGCCTACATCATTTTTGGCAGGCACACTCAACCCATCCGTGGATTTAGCTATGTATAGACTGCATACAGTGTCATAGGTAGGTAAATATAAATTGTATTGCATAAATATAAATACAGAATTTTAAGCAGCAGGGAAATCACAATATATATTGTCTCATTTAATCTTCACATGAATCCCATGATTTAACTACTATTATCTTCATTTTACAGAAAGGGAAGTCAAGACATAGAGAGAGATTAAATAAATTGCTCATAGTCAATTAGCTGGTAAGTGTCTGAAGTAGGACCAGAACTCAGATCTGCTTGGAGGCCTTAGTTTCTATGTGCTACTGGAGGTGTCTACACAAGACATAAAGGATAACTTGTCAGGGATGCTGAAGAGAGAATTTTTGCCTTAGGGTTAGGGATTGATAAGGTTCCTTCCATGTCTTCAGGTCTGTGGAGTGGCCTCTGGGGTTTTCAGGAGGCTACACCATAGATCTGCAGGGGCAAACACTCAAACATATGATAAAGTGGTTGCTATGGTCTGGATGTCATGTTCCCCCCAAATTTATATGTTGAAATCCCAACTCTCAAGGTGATGGTACTAGGAGGTGATTCAGGAACGAAGGAAAGCACTCATCAATGCAATGACTGTCCTTATAAGAGGGACTTCAGAAGCATCTTTGCCCCTTTCACCACATGAGAATGTAACGAGGAGAAAATGGCAGTCTGAAACCCAGAAGAGGGCCCTCACTAGAACCTGACCATGCTGGCACCCCGATTGTGGACTTCCAGCTTTCGGAATTGTGAGAAACAAATGTCTGTTGTTTATAAGCCATCCCGTCTATGGTAATTTGTTATGGCAGCCCAAATGAAGTAAGACAATGAGCTGGACCCTGCATACTCCAATGCAATGCCAAGGATGTGGAACTGGGCAGGCAGTCTGGCACAAGGGCAAGGTGAGTGAAGTCTGTTTACACCCCCAGAATCCCTGTTTTCTTTGTAATTTGTCCTTGCTGCTTCTTTAATGTAACCCAGCTCTTGGCGACCCAAGTAGCTGATCTGTCTCCACGAGCGAACATGAAGCAGCCAAATGGAGAAAACTCAAGCTGGAGGCCTCAAATCCATCCACTCAGAGATTCTAAGTCTTTTTTGACTCATAATAAAAAAAATCCCCCTTTTACCTTGGAGACCCAGAGATGCCCTGATTTCTGGTGGGATGGGAAGTGCCCATTTTGAATTCTAAGATCGGTTTATGTATGAATCCTCATCAGCCATGAAGAGTCTGTTGAGCTTTTTTTCTGTAGATTGTATTAAGGAAGTCACAGGTAGGCTCTTTGGTTTTCAAATACAGCTGCTCCCCAACTTACATTTTTGACTTTATGATATTTTCAATTTACCATTGGTTTATCCAGATGTATCCCATCTGAAGTCAAAGATTGTACTGAGTGTGTATCACTTTTACACCATCAGAAAGTTGAAAATCACAAGTCAAACCATTGTAAGTCAGGGACCATGTGTATAAAACTGTATTATACCATTGAATGTTCTTATTAAAACCATGAATGCTCCCTTCTCCCCTCCCTCTGGAATTGTGATACACTCCTTATGAGGATATGCTACCTTGTGCTCTCTGCTCTCACTATTGAGAATCACTGGTCTCCTGGAACCCTTATAGCTGAGAAACCAGAGATAGGAATTAATTTGGTCACAGCCACAAAATAACTCATTCAATTTGGTTCTAGTCAACAAATATTTATTGAACAACTACTACGTGCCTGGTATCCTAAAGGCAACAGGTACATTTCCATCTCAAGCGAAGGAACTCTCTGACCAAAGGACTGAAGGGTAGAATTTTGGTACTGATAGGGAATAGCCTTACTAAAATCCCACATTACAGACAAATGTCTGCACAACTCATATGAAAAGGACCAGCCCTGCATGGATGCCCAGGTTTGAAGATGGTAAGAAATGAGGGGGTTTAGAGATCTCTCCCTAAAGTAGCAGCATATCTGCTGCCCCTCTCTTGTCAACACCCTCTTCTCCTTGGAATTGGTCTTATACCCCGCCTGCTGTTTCCTTTGTTGTCTTTTTATCCCCACCATGTTGGGCAGAAGGGCACCCCTCCTCATTCTCCACCCCCCTCCTTCCCAGCACAAGGTTCCATTCTTTATTAATGCTGTTTTAAAGCCAGCATGGAGCTGTTTTCCAGATGTGGCCATGCGCAGACAGTAATTGTGCTCTGTGATCCCTTCCAGCTGCTCCCGTTGCTTGCCAACAAACTCCCTCCACCCCCACCTTGCAGCCCCAGGAGTCCATGTTTGGGGGCTGCAAATTAGGGCAAACGTTGTAAAATGATCATGTGCTACCCATGGCCTTCCCCACAAGAATTATGGACTTTATAACTGAGCTAATTGGCATTAGGTCTTGCCTGAAAGGTCAACAGAGTGGCAGAGAAACAGGATCTTTGTAAATTGATCGGTTGGTTTCCCCCTTCTTCCCCCCAACTCCCTTTCCAGTTTTGAAATATGGCCTACCTGCCCCGTGGAATTGCTGACTCTTGTAAATTATGGCTTTGACTGTATGGGACTGTGACACATTGTCTCACATCACGTGGAAGCCAGTGGGGATGTTGAAGGGGTGCATAATTATACCCTGCAAATTCTTCCACCATACCGCAAGCTTCGGCCTTCATGCACCTCTGTGAAGTGGGGCATTGTAATGCTCTTGACCTTCAAATCAGGCATGATTTATCCAAGAGTAGCATACAGCCTTTGGCTTTTTTATTTATTTAGTTTTGCTCCGAATACATGAGTTCATTTGGAATGATCTTGCAGCACAGCATACACCATTGCCTTTCTGTTGTTTCTCAGATGGGAACCCTTGTATGGCGTTTTTTCATTCCACAAATTCTAATTGAGCGCATTATAGGCAGGGTCCAAGACTGACTTTAGGAGGGAAAGAAAGCTGTCTTCTGGAGTCAGAAATGTTATGTTCTAGCTATAGATTGTGTGGGTCCCTTTCTGCTTAGGGCCAACTGAAGCCTTATGGTTTTGAAATGTCTGTCCTTCCCCAACTGTCACTCTCCATTTGGGGTTAAGCACTGAAGGTCCTTGCTAAAACATATTTAATATTTGGGAGGAGTAACTCATTAAACTTGTGGTTCTTGCCCCTCTCCCTTTTTTTCTTAGTAAGGGGCCCTTGAGAATCTAATGAAAGCTGACCTCATACAGCACACCCTCACCCCACTCATAGGCATTTGTCTACAATTTCCGGCTGTTCTTGGCTCTTCAAATTTCAACTATGGATCAATGCTAAGTTAGGAATCCCTGCTCAGTTGTCATCCTCACCCATCAACACTATTGCCCACTTAAGCTGATTAAATCCCTTCTGGCAGAGAGGTTGGAGAAATCGGGGCTTAGGCTGGTCAAGGGAATGGGAAAAGTGAGGGAAGCAAAGTTTCAGTGGCCTACTTTGGGGCCACAATGACATAGGTGGCCTGAAAATCATCTATTTGTGCATACAATTCTTTGTCAAATGTATGGAAGCCCTGTTGGGCTATGAACATTGTGGATTTGTTTAAAAATGTAGACATCAAGTGTTTGCCCAATCCACAAATGCCAGAATGGTAACTGTTACTAGGCTGGAAAGTGTTTGTAAGGTTATTAAATGACAAACAGGGTTTTTTGAGCTGGGAAATTTGGGAGCCCCTGATCTACCCTGTCACCTGGGTAGATCTGATGGCCCAGGTCACCATCATCTCTCACCTCATTGCCACCTTAGCCTGAGCACATTCTCCTTTCTTCTATCCCTAGCCAACACTGTAGCCAGGACGATCCTTTTAAAATATTAAGTCCTCCTAAATTGAACCCTCCCATGGCTGCTATCTACCCTGAGTTAAGGCCAAACCTTTGCCATGGCCTCATGCTCTGGGCTGATCTGCTGTTCTCCCCTTTGCTTGCTTTACCCCAGCTCTGCAGATCCCTGCTGTCCCTCAAACATGCTGGGCAAGTGCACATCTCACATCTTTTGCACTGGCTGCTGCCCTTTGCCCATCACACACTTGTCCTATGTCTTCAAATAGCTGGTGTCCTTACCCTTTCCAGGTCTCTGCTCCTCTTTTTCTAACCACTTCCTGCCATGGCACTCTTCCTCCCTCATCCCTGTTTTGTTTTTCCACACACACCCCAGCACCACATAACTTCATAGTTATTTGTTTTTGTTGATATCTTCCCACCAGGACATCAGCTCCGTGAGAACAGGTACTTTGTCCAAGGTGTCTATGGCTGCATCGTAGTGTGGGCTATGTTGGTATTTGTGAAATGAATGAGTGTCCCAGCTTGAGGACATGGGGGTTGGGGATGGGAGAGCAAGAAAGGAGAAGGGAAGCTCTCACAAAGAAAATGCAGGGGGTGGGGTAGAGAAGGAGCCTGGGGTTGGCAGGGCCGAGCTGCATTCCCCTTCTCCCTGCTGCTATGGGGGTCATGGGAGTCAGAGGACTGAGGCTCAGTCACTCAAACTCATGGCACCTCATCTATCACGTGTCCCTTATTGTCCTTTCTGCCCTAATGCAAGCTGCATGGAGAGTTTGCTTGGGCCCATTTCGTTCTCCTGTGTCCCTTGTATCTTTCAATCCCAAGGAAGGGTGGGCTAATAAATAAGGACATATATGGACAAGAGCCCTGTATGGGTCACAGATCTGCTACTAACAAGTAACTACTTCACTTCTCTGGGTCTTATTTCTAAAGCTACAAAATAGAAGAGTTCGTTAGGAAAATCTCAAAATCTAAGTGATTCTATTATGAAAAGGGATGTGAGATGCAAATTAACTTTAAACTCTTAAGAATACTATGCAATAGTACTTATGGCAACATCAGCTGAGGATCAGTGTTTCAGAAGGTGGCATTCAGATGGACAAAGGGAGTTTCCACATAAGTCTCCCCTTCCAACTCTGGGATGTGGTATAGACGACAGTAAATGTGGATGAGACCAGCTTTCCACTGTGAAGCCAGTGTGGCAACATTTGTAGCCACTAGACACGCAGAAGTGCTACCTTTCATAGTCACTGCCCTGCCCTCCTCTGGGCCAACCTTCCCTCCCAACAGCGTGCACTCACCACTCTTCCCTTCTGTACATTTCCTGCTCCCCATGCCTTCATCTTACAGCCTCCCTACTTGATAGCCATCATGTTGACATATCTCACTTCCCCTTTCTCCCAACATAGAGGAAGACATGCCAGAGAGCCTGGACTGACACCGAGGGCCAGCCCAGACAGAACCTGGTCAGAAGGGAGCCTCCCCAAATGGGCTGGGCTCTGTTGTCCCAACAGCGGTAACTGTTTTCTTATTGGTCAGCTCCAAGCCCTTGGCCCCCAGTCTGCTGCAGTTCTGCGCTTTGAGCATCACACTGCAGCTTTTCCTTAAAAGGTTTTCACAAGTTCAGAGCAGTCCTGGGTATTGGGGAGTTGGAATTATTTTTACCCATGTGCAGCTGAAATAGCCATCTGCCATCACACCGCCCAATTCCCCACTGTGTTTAAAATCCATCTGGAGTTCTTTTTTTTTTTTTAATTCCTCATATTAAAAAAAAATAGTATCTTGGTACAAAGGAAGGTATTTCTTCGTGTCTTTCCTGCCTGTAGCAGAACTTGTCCTAGAGTACAGAATGAACTTAGGGATACTTGTTGCTTGTTCTAAGCCATATTGATTAATTATTGGTTCTAGGCCCATGTTTTTCCCTATTCTAGGGACACCTATCTTTCTGTATCTAAATGAAATTCACAGCCCAGCTCATATCACCTCCTCCATGAAGTCTTCCTGATTATTCTAGCCCTCCCTTCTCTGAAGTCACCACAGCAGAAATGGGCACTTCCATAGCTCTTACTCCTTAATTTTCTTCTATATGCCTCAACTGTGTTGGCGTTGTATCTCTCAGCTCTGTGACAACTGGGAATATGTTGATCTTGCAGTCATCACAGAACCCAGCCCGGAAGGAAGCTTTCTATAGTGTCCTGGAATGTTCTCTAATCCCTTATTTTCCTTCAAGGCTCCTCACATCCAGCCTTAAACAGCTCAGATTTTCACCACACTTGGATTCTTATGATGTCAATGAAATTGCCAGAATTCAGTATAGTGCACACTCTCTGTCAAGAGCCGTGAGGGGTTCAATAAATGAGTCTGATAAAAATAAGATGGTAATGGTGATTGAGCCATTCATTTATCTGCTAGGATCCTAATAAGTGTCAGGCACACGGGCAGGTTCTGGGGTTCAGGGATGACTAAGCCACACTCCCTACCTTCAGAGAGCTCAGAGTCTAGTGGAGGAGATAGACTGGGCAAAACATGAGCATTTCCAAGTGATTTCAGACGAGGGAGCAATTGACTCAATATGAGATTTCCAAATTTTGATATTTGATCTTGAGGGTTCAGGAACAGGATGCACAAGGGCATGGAAATGGGAAGAACTGGAGGGTTCAGGGAGCAGCCATTGTTCTGTGTGGCTAAGACAAAAGAGACATGGGAGATGCTGAGAAGTCAGCCTGCAAAGCAGGAGGGTGAGGAAGGGAGCCCCAACTTGCTTGGCAAGGGACTCCCACTCCAGGCTTCCCCAGTCATTGTTCAAATTGTAATAGGTACATTTATTAATGAAAAGTTTTCTTTCGTAATGAGGTCTATGAGTTTTTCCTCTTCTACATGAAGAAGGACTTCCTTTGATTTATCTTATGTTGTTCATTTCCATCTCTCTGTGCAGTTTGATGTAGTTGACACCTCTTAAGTTCCTCATTGCCTTTAGTCCAGTTACATGCTCTTTAAAGAAAAAACCCATAAGACATGGAAAAACATTTGGAAACTAGGAATTGGGAGAGATACACATCTATTACCTTCATGACTTTGGATAATTTTTTAAACTCCTTTAGGCCTCAGTCTTGT
Organism: Mandrillus leucophaeus; assembly: GCF_000951045.1. Taxonomy (NCBI): domain Eukaryota; kingdom Metazoa; phylum Chordata; class Mammalia; order Primates; family Cercopithecidae; genus Mandrillus; species Mandrillus leucophaeus. The sequence goes on from NW_012101909.1 coordinate 1,556,530, forward strand.
CACCTAAAAAATAGGGAAAATGACACCAGAGCCACCTACTGTACTGGATGGTTATGAGGCTCAAAGTATAATAATAGATGCAAGAAAACCTCAAAACACAAGAAACTCAGCACAAACACAAGGGCTTATTACTCTGATGGAAGGAGCCAGTCACTCCTTCCTCTTGCAGACTCCCTTGCCAGGCTGCAGAACTTCACTGAGTCCCTTGGTCTCCCATGGCAACTCGCGTTAGCATCCCACTGGCATTTTTGCCTCCACATAAGGCGGCATTTGCTCATTAGGCATAACAAATTACCCGTGCTCCACTGGGGCAGAGACGGAAAGCTGCAAGGTAGAATGGATTTCTTCCCCCCTGTTTCCCTCCCTCTCCCTTTTCACGTTCACAAGTGTACTTGAACAAGCTGTCTCCTGTCTGGGGAAGGCAGAGCTGGGGCCACACTGAGGTGGGGCTCAGGATTTGAGAAGGCAGCTGCTACATCCTTCCTCCCAAATGCTTTCCACAGCTTGGCTGGCTCTGGCCCTGCCATGCTGGTAGCACATCGGAATATCAGTTGTTTGCATAAATTGTGAGCCCAGCACATCATAGTTCTTCTTTTGGGGCACCCAAGTTTATTGGTTCCAGGAATCCACTGAGGGCAGAGCATTGATGGACCAAAAGCCAAATTCCTACTTCATTAACTACTCCACTGTAGTGAATGGTGAAGCCCCTTATGGCCACATTTCTAGTCCTTCGTCCATTTTACTTCTATTCCAGCAGCACTGCGCATCCAAATCCTGACTGTGAAGAAAGGGGAACTGGCAACATAGGAAGGAGGATGGAGAAGGGACCAGCCTTTGGCAACATTGTGAGACTAATTGTAAATGCCACTCTTGGTCTACTCTCTGGGGCCCCTTTTGCTTCATCTAGGTGCACAGGATCTTTACAATACCTGCTGCAGATCCTCCAACATGCCATCCAGTCCTGTCCCCACAGTCCTACACTTGGCTGCATCTAGATTACCATCAAGGGGTCAAAAGATCACCAAAGGCTGGAGACCTGCCTTCCAGCTACAGGTTAAGTGGCATCACCTGTGTAAACTTCAGCTTGTGTACAGCAAGGGCAGTGAGTTGGGGAGGGATGAACTCTAATCCCGGGGAGCTGTAAACTATGTGATTCTTATTTTTTGTTTTCAGGATCTCATTCCATTGCCCAGGCTGGAGTGCAGTGGCACGATGATAGATCACGGCAGCCTCAAACACCTGGGCTTAAGCAATCGTCCCACGTCAGCCTCCTGAGTAGCTGGGACCACAGGTGCATGTCACCCATGCATGGCTAATTTTTTGATTTCTTGTAGAGACAGGGTCTCACTTCGTTGCCCAGCCTGGTCTCAAACTCCTGCGCTCAAGTGATCTACCTGCTTCAGCCTCCCAAGGTGTTGGGATTATAGGTGTGAAGCACCATGCCCTGCCAAATTTGTGATTATTTAACCAAGTTCCTCCACTACTCTTTTCTCCGAATCAAAAATCATTTTTTCTTGTGGTCCATCCTCTCAGGGTCTTCTTCCTCACAAGTCTTCTTCCTGTGCTAATGGAAAAGCTGATGCCACAAAGGGTCTTTCTGGTAGCCTCAGGCCCTCACTCCAAACTCCATTCTTAGCCTAAGCCCAGGATGACATCACAGGGCAGGCCTGCTTTCCTGTTTCCTTTTGAAGAACTTCCACTGGATGACAGTCCCTTCATTCACTGCTATCATGGGTCATTCTCTTGTTTTGACTCCTGCCTCCCACAAACAGATGATCCTGCCTCCCCTAAACAGATTCCCGAGTTTCCGAAATCAGAAATCAAGCTGGCACCAGGCTGGGCCCTTGGAATGTTTTGAGTAATTGATTTCTTGGAAAAGACTCCAAGTCCTGGGCTGCAAAGTCCTATCTGAACCCGTTCTCCTAGCCTACTCTGTCCACCTTTCAGTCTTACCCTCCTCTGAGCCCCAGGCCAACCCTTTTGCTCTTTGGACCCTTATACACTTTCTCATTATCTGTCTGCTGTGCAGCCCTTCTGTTCCCCAAAGTCTCTTTCTATAAAAAAGTCTTCTTGGACCAGATCAATACACTGGGCTTCAACTTCATTTCTTTACTACAATTTCTCACAGTTATGTAAGTATTTTGCCAGCCACTTTCCTGAAGATCATCTCATTTTATCATCTCCTAGACGTTATCATCCCCATTTTAAAGGTGAGCAGACCAAGGGTTAAGGAGACTAAATGAGCCCAAGATCACAAGGCGGTCATCAGAGGGCCCACAAGGGGCTGGGCCGGGACTCAGATACTGTTCTCAGGTCCTAAGCTAAGAGTTCTGTCAGTTGCAACATAGGCAGTGAAGCTCATGCATCGGTGGGGCTGCGGGCACTCCTATGCTCTGGCTTAGTTTATTCCAGAGTGGCCTGCTCCCTGTTCTATGGTTCTCTTGGCTGAAGATATTCTAAGAGTCATAGGAGGAACTGCTGCAGGGTGGGACAGACTGGAAGGGCATTAGAGGGAAAAGGCTTGGACATAGGGCATTTCATGGGCACAAAGTCAGGCTTTAAATGTCCCTGAAAAATTTTCCCTGGGAGGACTTGTTAAAGGTGGGAATGAGGTTCTCTGGTGTTCAAAGTAATGGGTTTCTAAACATCATGATGCCTCTTAAGCCAAGATCAATAACAGTTTTTATTTTTATTTTTTCCTTTTGCTTAGCTCAGATAGCAAAATTCTTGGTTTCATAACTAAAAGAACTGGTTGGTCTGGTAGCTACTGCTACCCAGGACATGAAGGAGCTCTGGACCCATGCCCTAATCAGAAAGGAGTTTAGAAAGTGCTCTCTGCTCAGGTTGGCTCAAGAGGGTCCAGGGACCATAGATTAGTCCCTGGGTTGAGAAGGCTGGGCATGGTTTGATTGTGTGTTTCCTATGCCTTCAAACAGCAGCAAGAGTAGCCAGCCCATAGGAAGGAATGAAAATCAAGGTGGACCTTGCTTTAGGGACATCTAAAAGCATCCAAGAGAACAAATAAAATGAATAGCTCCCATTGAGAACTTAGTATTTGCCTAGCAATGTGCAATGTGTGTATATAATTCTTTTTCTGCATTATAACCTCATGAGGTAGGTCCTATTTTTATACCCATTTTACAGATGAGGAAATTGAGGCACTGAAGTAAAATGCCCAAGGTTAGCAACTAGTGAGTGGTAGATTTGAAATCAATCTGGCTTCAAAACTAATCCTTTGACTATTAAGCTCTTTGACCCTGAAAAGGGCTCAGATACACTTTTTGTAAAAGAATTGCCCACAGGCTTCCTTTCCATAGCTAGGGCTCTCCTGCTCCAGTAATGCTGACCACTAAGTGTAGAGTCTGTGTTAGACACAGAGGCAGCTTCAGACAAAGAGAGGTAAAAGCATAGCTCAGTGTCTTTAGATATTCAATTTCATTTGCTTCGATTCGATTAAATTCAACTCAGTTCCATACTGAATTCAGCATCACTGTGTGTCAGGCAGATTGCTCTGTCTTTAGGATTCTCAAATGAAGCTGAATCAATTCAGAAATAATTTCTGAAAGCCTTAAATGTTTGAATAACTTCTCTTAGCAATTCTTCTAGGAGTCTATTCTAAGGATATAAAATCTTGAATGTAGGGAATATTAGCTCTGGAGATGCTCCTCTTTGTTTATTAAATAGCAAAAGTAATAGGTATGTTGCTGGGATAGGGACAGACTGGTTATAATACATGTATCTAACACAGGTGTCATAAGCTGCAATGACACAGTGGCCATGTGGGCTGAGACTAGTGAGGCAGGAATGAGGACAGTCAGCAGTGTCTTTAGTTCCACTGGCAATATACAAAATGTTCCCAAACTCTCTCAGTAATAGTTTTACAGCATTTCTAGGAAAAAATAAATGCTTCATAGTTAGGTTTATTAAGTATATGAGTGCAAATAAACCAGGAAGTACTTATGTCCTAACAACTTAATAGCTATTTAAAAATATTACACATAATTTGAAAGAAAAATACGTAAATTTCATTCTTAAATATATTTTCTAATGGGATGTGTACCTATTGAGCATTGTACAATTAAACTAGAGTCACATTGGACACCTCTACCTTTGTTTCCTGTTTGATGATTTTCTCATGGTACTTGCTTTTTAACATAATGACCAGTGAAAACCCAGCTTTCCAAAGATGTGATGATACCAAGTGTAGCATGATCTATTGTTAAAATGCTGAACTCACTCAAGCTGCTAGTTTGCATGGTGTCTGACAACACTGAATATTATGGCATGTTTCTTGATAATTATACAAATCCTAAACTGTCCTTGTGGTTTTCCTGTGGGAGCCTGAGGTTCCTTTGTGCACAGTTTGGGGGCTGCAGAAATATGTTCTCTTCTATTTTGATAGACATATGAGGACAAGAACTATTTCACTTCCATCTTGACTGTAGCAAAAGAAAATCAGCCCAAGAGCATGACAAATAGCAACTGACCCTCAGCCTGAGTTTTATGGAGACCACAGGGAATGGGAGGGACTACAGCAAACAGAGAACACCTCCACCCAGCAGCTTCCACCTAGCTCCACCTATGTGGCCCGATAGGGATGTGCTGTTACCATCTTTAAAATAAAAGCTTAAAATATTGACTTTAATTCCAAAATATTATGTATCACCATTGGGCTAATGCTATGCTACACAAATAAAGCATGTCTGCAGATGATGTTTAGCTTGAAAGTTTGGGATATGTAATATAACAAATTTTCATGTAACCATTACAATGACATTATTGGCCAGGCATGGTGGCTCATGCTTTTAATCCCAGCACTTTGGGAGGCCAAGGCGGGTGGATCACCTGAGGTCGGGAGTTTGAGACCAGCCTGACCAACATGGAAAAACACCATCTATACTAAAAACACAAAATTAGCCTGGCATGGTGGCACATGCCTGTAATCCCAGTTACTTGGGAGCCTGAGGCAGGAGAATCACTGGAACCCGGGGGGCGGAGGTTGCAGTGAGCCGGGATCGTGTCATTGCACTTCAGCCCGGACAACAAGAGTGAAACTCCATCTCAAAAAAAAAAAAAAAAAAAAGACATTATTGATATATAATCACATGAATACATATTTATAATATGTTAAATTTAAAAAGGCAACTAGTAAATATCATAATATCATTTTTATAAAAGCTATTTATGGATATCAAGATGACTAAAAGGATATATAACCAAGGGTAATGAAGATGGTTATTCCTGGGTAAGGCATCTTGGGTGATTTTAATTGTTTTTTTCTTTGGCTTCTTTGTATTTTCTAAATTTTTTAAATAACCACATATTGCATCCAAAAATTTTGATGTTTTTGTGTTGTTTTTTAATAAAGAAACTTAGAATGATTACTATGAACCAGGAGCAAACACAAATGCAATTGAAAGTTGTATAAGAAAAAGTCCCTGGTTTTATAGACACTTAATGAGTGGGAGAGAGATACTGTATATTACTAGTACTGTATATACACTAATTGACAAAACAGGAGAGTTTAATGAAGTTGCTGAAGGGATTCAGGATAGGAAGAAAATTGGAGGCTGGGATGATCACAGAAGAAGGCTGTGTATGGGGTACCCAAGACCATCTTAAGTTCAGTGATTTACTAAAGAACTTACAGGACTCAGTATACTGTCATACTCATTGCTAAGATTTATTACAGTGAAAGGATATGAAGCAAAATTAGCTAAGGGGATGGTGCATTGGGTGAATTTCAGAGGAAAGCAGGCACAAGTGTCCAGAATCCTCTCCCAGGGGAGTCACATAAGATGTGCTTAATTTGTCCAGCACTGGGTTGTGGTAAGTGTAAAGTGCTATCCACCAGGGAAACCCGTTAGAGACTCACTGCCCAGGGTTTTTACTTGGGGCTGGCCACATAGCCACCCTTTACCTCCACCTGCCAACATTTCAGAACATGGATGTTTAGCATAAACCACATGGTGTGTACAAACAGTTTAGGCACAATGAGCCACACTTATCAGTTAGACAGTGGTGGGAACACTCTTAAAATCCAAGTTCCTTGACACCAGCCAAAGGTCAACAAAGCAACAGGCTTTTCTAGGGATAGCAGTCTCAAATCTGCCATGTTGGCTTTTTTTCTGTACCAATGCCTTCATGGAGGAGAGATGAGTTTGAGCTGAGCCATGTTTTAGGAAGGTAGAGAGAAAAATGGAAAGGGTTACAGGTGTGGTCAATGCTCACAAAATTGAAGCCCTTTTCAAATATCACAGAATCTCAATACTGAAAGGAGTTCAGAGGTCGTTAGTCCAGTACTTTCCAAAGGACAAACTTATACCACTAGTGGTAGGCAAGACGATTTAGGCCATCTATGGATGAACAGTTTGTATTTTAGTGTTCGTATATTTATTTTGACATGTATTTAAGAGTCTCATGCTCTACCAACTGAGTTAGCTGGCTTCTATTTTGATGTGTATTTAAATATATAAGATAATTATATATATATGTGTGTGTATTTTTTTCCTTAAAACTCTGATACCACAGATATTATCTTGGGTAAGGTTATTATTTTTTAAAATGGGAGTCAATTTAAAGACACAGGCTGGGCACAGTGGCTCACGCCTGTAATCCCAGCACTTTGGGAGGCTGGGCAGGAAGATCACTTGAGGTCAGGAGTTTGAAACCAGCCTGGCCAACATGGTGAAACCCCATCTCTACTAAAAATACAAAAATTAGCTGGGTATGGTGGTGCACACCTGTAATGCCAGCTACTTGGGAGGCTGAGGCAGGAGGATCATTTTAACCCAGAAAGCGGAGGTTACTGTGAGTTAAGATTGCGCCACTGCACTCCAGCCTGGGCAACAAAGTGAGACTCCATCTCAAAAAAAGAGACACATATTAAATAATATTAAATACTAAGTAAATAGTTAAAAATAAAATGATTTAATATATAAAAATATTACAGTAAATATTAAATAAATAGCCCAGGGATAAGAGGCCACATGCAACTCCTTGAGGGCAGTGAGATGAGCAAATAGTGGATACTCGTCAGCTCCTGCTCCCTTCCACTGCAGAAACCTCACTGTCATGTTTTCCCTTTTGCTATAGACTCTCCCAGTTTCAGATGCTTCATCTGTAAAGTAAGAGATTTGAGCTAAGCCTCTAGGGTACCTTCCAGACAGTACTTCACAGATCCTCTGAGACTCAGTAATGAAAGTCAGTGGGAAAATAAAATTCAATTTTTATTTAATATTTTTCAGGAATCCTTTTTTTCTTATATAAAACAAGGTACATCTTTATGGATGCTATCATTGTTTATCCACTGCAGGAGTTTCACGGAGGAAAGAGAATACACAAATCACCACAAAGCTTTCTGCTGCTCACCACTTTCAGTGTCTTAAATCTAACTTCTTCATTTCTCCATTCTTTTGCCAAATTCTACTCAAATACTTTTTATGCTCGAGACACTGGCATTGCTGAGTTAGCCTGATTCTGTCTTCCCCTTGCCCATTCCTTGAAATGGAGTCCTCGGCAGTAATCTTTTGCCCGTGACATCCACTTTGGGTTCCTCTGGGCCTTCCAAAGGCACTCATAGCAGTTCTCAGCCATGCCCTCTGAGAATTAGAAGCCCATTGAGATCAGAAAGTTATTATTAAGGAGGGAAACATACCTTTGTGATAGTGCTAGAGGCTATTTCAGGCAAGAGAACTGAAAACCTAAGCCAGACTTTCTGATTGTTGATGCCAAGGAAACTCAAAAGAAAAAAAAAAACCAAACCCTTTCTCTTTCATCTAACAAGCCCCTAGGAAAGATGTTCCTTGTAATGTCTGTCAAAGAAGTTAGCCTGCTGTCAGCAAGAGGTCTCTGTCTTTCGATATTACTAATTCCTTTACCACACAAGTACCTATTTTGTGCAAGACCCTGTTTTGTGCACTGGGAATACACAGTAAACAAGGTGTCCATTGACACCTGCCCATCTGGAAATTATATCTCATGAAGCCCCTGCCATACACAAAAATAGACAATGCAGTGACCTCATAGGCTCTGACCTGCCTCTGCATCTCCTACCAATTCTCTCCCATTTGTTTAGATTTGAACATCTAGATCTTGCCTGATCCATAAGGCTTGAATGTCTAATGTCCAGCAGGCAGGACTGGGTCTGGCTCTTAGTTCAGTCATTATCTTAGGCCTAGAATGATATCTTCCTAGTTACACTTGAACTAACTTTTAAGGCTCAACCCAAGTTAAGCCATTTCTGTGAACTACTCTGTACTAGAACCCCTAAGAAAGCCTGTTCTTCATTGATTCCACAGACACAGGTCTGGCCTTTTACCTGAACAGCAAAGCTGATGTCTGTCAGCCTGTTCTTTGGAGACAGATGAATGGACTAGGATGGGCACCAGATTCAAGGGCAGCCTGTCTCTAGGCTGGCCAGATGCCTAATGTGAGGGTCTTGGTTTGGGAGATTTGTCTAAAGGAGCAAAGGGGCCATGCGATTTCAGTGGGCCAGTCGAATCTTGATAATGAGCTCATTACGCTGTCAGTAGTGGCACCAGATGTGGGCACAGGTGCACACGTGTTCACACACACACACACACACACGACTGAATCATTGGAGTGGCAGAACCACTGGCAAGAAGACAAAGAATCCTGTTGTTGAGAGGTGCAAATTATCTCTGACTCCTGAATGGCTTAGATCCCTAGACTCTGAGCTTCCCATTTGTCATGGAGCCCTGGGAGGAGGCCCCTGTGCTTAAGGCATCCTGAGCTTATGTTCTTCTCAAAGGGCTTAGATAAGACACTCCTCCTTGTGCTTCAGTCCCACCCTTTCCCTTCTCATCACCCTCTTTCACAGGCTATTTCTTGCCCTTCTGAGTTGGAACCCAGTGGAATCCTTGATTCTTAGCTTCTTAAGGGCAAGGGCAAGGGCAAGGCTTCATGGATTTTTACTGCAGGCTCAGCCCTCAGCCAGGTGGCAAGAGGGAAAAGAAAGGAGGGAAGATGTCCCACCCCAGCCCTCAGGGAGCTTCCACACTGGTAGATTATTATTATTGTTATTATTTTTGAGATGAAGTCTCACTCTGTTGTCCAGGCTGGAGTGCAGTGGCATGATCTCAGCTCACTGTAAACTCCACCTCCTGGGTTCAAGTGATTCTCCTGCCTTAGCCTCCTGAGTAGCTGGGATTACAGGTGCCCTCCACCACACCTGGCTATTTTTTTTGGGGGTTTTTAGTAGAGATGAGGTTTCCCAATGTAGGCCAGGTCAGTCTTGAACTCTTGACTTCAAGTAATCTGTCTGTCTTGGCCTCCCAAAGTGCTGGGATTACAGGTGTGAGTCACCACACCCGACTCACTCTGGCAGATAAAGGCTGTGAGCAGCAGCTTGCTAACCCCTAAGCAGCGTGTGACTGCCCACAACAGGGTAACTTTGGAGTAAGGCTCAATGGCAGCCCCGGGCACTGGGGAGTGGGAATGTGGGGCTGGATGGAAAGGAGTGGGAAGGTCCTCCAGTAACTGAGAACAGCAGGAGCAGACCCGAGGAACAGATGAGGCTGGGCAAGGGGGCCGGGAGGAGAGTCTGAATGGGGTGTGGGGGCTGGGAGGTCCTGCCCGCTTCAGTCCTCACCCTGCCATTAAATCTGGGGCAGCAGCAAAATGGGTGTCCCAGCCACTCTGCCCTCTCAGTCACCTCATCAGGCACAAAGTGCCCAGGATTAAAAAAGAAAGAAAGAAAAAAAGAAAGGAAAGGAAAGGCCTCATTATATGGTTGGAAATCCTCATACCAGAGATAAAATTTTACGAGTTGCCTATTGCTCAGCACCCCGTATTTTTGACATTCCCTGTTTCACATACAGTATTTTAAACACATGAGACGCAGACATTACTGTTGTTTTTTTAATTTTTTTTTTTACTCTTTTCATTTTTTTTTCTTTCTGTCATGGCTTAGTGGGTAGCTCTGAAGTTTTTAATACTGAAGGGCCCATTTCATGTTATTTATTACCCTGCTTGCGTGAAAGCTGAGGACTATAAATCGTCAACACGGGCCGTCTAATTCCAGCAACAGCAAGGTTTCGTCACATGTAATTAAAAGATCCCAAACCCATTGGAATGTAATGGATTTGGAAATGACACCATGGGGGCAAGGGGAACAGGCCCAGGAAGAGGCAGCCGTATTTCAAAGGCTCTCCTGTATGGTCTGGGATCGATGGGGCTGCCTGACTGGGCTCCAGCAGGGCTGGCTGACATGGGGATAGAGGCAGGGTCTGGATTTGATCTGATTCCCAGCTCTCAGACCAGGCCCTTGCAAGACCCACCTGCATGGAGGCGCACCGAGCTTTTGAACTCACAAACTCCGTTGGCCTGGCCTGCTCAGGCAGCCACCTCTGATGGCAGTGAGCATCCTCTGTCCTGGCAGGCAGGTTTCTAGAAGCATGGAAATAACACGGTCTTATAGATAGACATAACCTAAGCCCAGGATAGGGGATAAGGTCTTGGTGTTCATCTTCCCCACAAGTACCATAATCCTTTTATTCTTGCCCAACTTTCTTCCAGAAGCCATCACTTTAGTGACCTCATGCTCTGTTTGAAGATTCCCTGAATCCCTGCATCCACCTAGAGTTCATTGCGCTTTCCTCTAGGCTCCCAGAGGACCTTGACTGTCCAGTTTTTGGAATGTTATAGTGCTGGGTGTGGTTATCTGTTTACTTGACTGCTTCTCTATCCCTATGGGTGGCTCATGAACAAGGACTGTGTTTAAGTCTTCTCTGACCTTTATAGACTTTACATAGGCCTGCCACATAGTATGTGATCCACAAAGCTGCGGCAGGAAGGAAGGGATGCAAAATAAATAGGGGAGAGGAAAGAAAGCAAAAAAGGACAAAAGAAAGGAAGAAAGGAAAGAAAGCAAAAAAATAAAAATTAAATAAAAAAAAAAAAAAGAAGGGGGAGAAGGACCTTTGGTTATTTCTTCTCATCTCATGGCTTTAAATAATATGATGACTGGAATCAGACTTCAAGATTGCCCTCAGTGGTCCCTGCTGGTATTCAGGTTCCTGTCCTTCCCATATTGTAGCAGAGTTGATGGGTGTGACTAATAGCATATGGCAGAGTGACACTATGTCAATTCTGAGATTAGGTTATAAAAAAGACTGTGGCTTCTGTCTTCTTCCCTCTTTCTCTGTTGACTCACTCACTCTGGAGGAAGCAGGCTGTTATGTTGTGTCAGCAGTCCTACGGGGAAGCCCACAGGGGAACTGAAGCCTGGGGCCAGCAGCCAGACAGGAACTGAGGCCTGCCAACAACCAGGTGATGAGATTAGGAGTGGATTCTCCAGTCCCAGTTGAGCCTTGAAACGACTGTGGCCTTGGATAATAGCTTAACTGAAACCTCATAAAAGACCCTAAGCCAGAGCCAGCAACAGCAAGGTTTTGTCCCACGTAATTAAAAGATCCCAAAGCCATTGGAATGTAATGGGTTTGGAAATGACACCATGGGGGCAAGGGGAACAGGCCCAGGAAGAGGCAGCCATATTTCAAAGGATTGATGGGGCTGCCTGGCTGAGCTCCAGCAGGGCTGCCTGACATGGGGATAGAGGCAGGGTCTGGATTTGATCTGATCTTCAGCTCTGAGACCAGGCCCTTGGAAGTCCCACCCGCATGGAGGGGCACCGAGCTTTTGAACTCACAAGCTCTATTGGCAAACCCAACTAGGCTTCTCCCTCATTCCTGACCTCAGAAACTGTGTGAGCAAATGAGTGTTACTTTAGGTTTCTAAGTCTGGGAGTAATGTATTATGCAGTGATAAATGACTCCTACAAACACCATCTATATGTTGATGGCACCGCATTTTTATTTCCAACCCAGACCTTTCTGCTGAACTCCCGAACTATATATCCCACTGTCTCCTTTACATTCCTTCCTTTACTCCAAAACTCAACTCCTGATCATTCTCTCAACCTGCTGCTCCATAGATTTCCCCATTGCAATTGGGGGCAGCTCTTATATGGATGCCTCCTACCAACTTCTGTCTGCTTCTTGCTTCCTTCTGTGGCCAATGTGGTCTATTTTCTACCCAGCAGCCAATGATCCCAACCAAATGTAGGTCAAATCATGACACTCCTCTGAACAAAATTCACCAGTGGCTTCCTCATTTCACAGAACAAAGACTATGGTCCTTAAATATCCTACAAAGCTGTCTTCTGTTCCTCTCTGACCTCACCTCCCATCTCTCTCCCCACTTGCTCACTTCCCAGGGGCCACACTAGCCATTTTGCTGCCAACACACTGCCACTTTAGGGCTTTGTGCTGGCTCTGTTCCCTGTCCAGGACTCTCCTCCCCAGTTACCTGCATGGCTCACTCCCTAGCTTCCCAAACTGTGAAAGGATAAATTTCTGTTGTTTTAAGCCACCCAGTTTGTAGAACTTTGTTAACAGCAGAGTACCTAGGTACTAGGAAATAAATACACATTTTATGCTTTCTTGTCCAAGCCCACCCCACTCTTGTCTCAGAGCCTTCTCTCAACATTAACAGATTGCTGGTCACCACCTCAGGGCACCATGATCTCGCTCTCCAGAGTGTTTTCTCTCACATATACAATACAATAGCTCCTCCAAGAAGCCCTCCTGGACAATAAGAAGGATAAAGGAAGTCAGTGTTCTTCATATCCCTGTATTTTTAGGTTAAAACTCTAGAACATCTGGCTTTTTTATTCATAGTTGATGTGCATTGGCTTAAGATGTCGACAGTCCATCTCATCTATTTATCTTTACTTGCTCACTCATTGGCATGTTGTTGCCTTGATTAAATGTCCTTAGGGCAAGAAACAGATCTGTCTCCTTCATTGTCTATAGTTCCAAGTCCAACTATGGCAGAGGAGAGGCACTTGGGCTAGGGGATAAAGACTGTTTAGTAAGTAGGGATCTGGTTCACTTCTTTCCTTTTCCTATTTTACAAATGAGGAAACTGAGGCCAGGCAGAAAAAGTGACCCCAAAAGATTAAGAACCATGAAACTTTTTCATTTTGTGTCCATGCAAGAGTGTAAACATCAGGCCTTTTGCTCACTCAAGCAGTTGGAAACATACTCCTAGTCACTTGCACAGTCTCTGCTAACTCTGGACTCAGAGCTAGGTTCAATCCCAGCCCCATTATTCCTTCTTTGCACAATCTTGGACAAGTTATTCAACCTCCCTGAGCCTCAGATTCCTCATCTGTAAGATGTGGACGGAAATATATATCTCACGGGACAGTCGGAACAATTCAATAAGAATGCCATGGAGTAAAGGAGCCTGTGTACTGCAGAAGCTCAGTGAACCTTCATTCCTTAAGTTTTATTCTGATCACATAAACTCCAGACAGAAAAAGGTAGAAACCAATTACGCTTTCAACAAACTCTTTCTATTTGTCACATGCAGCTCAAGTTGGAAAAGTTGTCAGAAATGATGGAAGTACGTAAAATAATCTCTTCCAGCTTTGTCATTAATAGTAAGTGTTATGTAGTGCTAACAAGCTCCTTCCCTGGCAAACAAAGGGCAGTGATACTCACCAGACTCAACTGACTAGAAAAAGACAATGGGAATCTGACATTTTGGAAAGATCTCCAAACACCAGAGCATAAACAGAAAGAGCTTTTTCGTTGCCTCTTCGCAAAGGGTCAGGTATCACAGCAGATGGGAAAGTGGGCAAGAATGACAGACATCCACCCGAGCTTGGGTCTCATTAACCAGCTAATTCATTTAACCAGAATGCCTCATTTCCTGAGAATTCCAGTAAATTGAGATTTTACAGTATGTTAATGTTTACAGGTTGTACTTTTCTTCCCATCAGTGACTACAAAGATGCCCTGTGGTGCAGTCAATGGCACATAGGGCTGAAAATAATCTACCATTAACTGACCCAAGAACTAGTTAGTTCTCCTCTGCGATCTCAGGGTCACCTTTCATCTAATGTATGGTTGGAAAAATGATCTCTGAGGTTCCTAATTTATAATTTTATATATTCTTGCTCTATTTTCAACCCTTTGCCTATGTCCTATATCCTCCATGAAGGCTCAATTTGTCCTTTGCTTGACCTTGAGTAAGCATCTGTAAAATGTGAGATTTGGACCAGATGAACTCTAAAGTTCCCGACATGCTATTGTTTCAAGGGTCTACATTATTATCATTATTATTCATTAGAGGATTAAATTTACAAGGCCTTGATCTCAAGTGTTTGTGGTGAAATAAAATGAAGAAGCTTAGAGGCCTGCTTACACCGTATAGTAGAAAAACCACTGGGATGGTTTTAGCTCTTTTTCAGCTGCTAACCAGCTTTGTTGTCCCAGGCATGTCCCGTCTGTACCTCTCTGGGCTTTCTTCCCTTTTGATCATAAATGTAGGTGCTTGAGAGTTAGTCTTTGTGCCCTTCTAGCTCCCTGTTTCTAAGACTTGCCACTCCACTGTAGAATCATCCCTCCAACCTCAGTGAAGGCTTGTAAAGAAATGCTCTGCAGTGATGAGGAGGAGAAAGTGAAATTCGTGGAGGGAATGCATGTGAAATGAACCCTTTAGGTCTCTCCCAGCTCCAAAGTTGCAGCTTTGCTTCCTCACACTCAAAGCACCTTCCCAAGCAAAATCACAATTTTACCATACCTCTCTGTTCCCTAGATGGGAAGCACAAAAGCTTAAGAACTGGGACAACTCAAAAACCTAAACAAGGGTTTTTTTCTTGTTGTTGTTTTTTTCCTACATTCTTCCTGATTTGGGCTCTTGGACCTGGAATGTTTGGCTTTATTAAAACTGCTGAGCCAGATTTAGTCATTAGAAAAGGTGGTGGACAGAATTTTTTCAATAACTAAAGCTCATGTACCTTCTTCTCTTCTTAGGCTCTCAAGCAGCACTTTAATGGCCACTGTTTGACACACATTTCTAACATGTTGAGACATAGATGGTTGCCAAGACTTACAGAAGACTAGCTATCAAGAATCTGAATAGCAAGTGGGTTATGAGAGGCACTGGCATTAGGAAGAAACGAAGCTGACAGTATGAGATATAAAAGAAAACCTGGCTAGACTCAACACAAAAACACAGATATACAAGGACATTTCTATGTTTTTGTAGATTTAGTAGTCTGTGATATTTTCGTCCTATTTAATAATGAGTTATGGAGAAGAGCTTTCATTTCATTTTAGCATTTGCTTTGTAGGAAAGTAGGGAGGAAATAATCTCTGTCAGGAGAATTGACAACAAACATCAGCCAATTTTTTAAAACAGGTTATTGTTAATGAGATTTGCTTGAGCACAGGAACCCTGATTTGTATTCTGTGTCCCAAGTACCTAGCACAATGCTTGGCACACAGTCAATACTCAATAAACATTTTATGAATGAATGAAAAGAAGGGCTGTTTGAATGGCTGTGTTTTTTAATTTCTAGGAAATTCACTTATGTACCATGTTTCCTAATGAGCCCATGAACAAAAATTTGTATGGGACACCTATCAGCTAAGCAGGCAAGGTCCTCCTTCTCAGAGAATGATGCTGGTTCAACGACAGCTTCTTGTAATAGTAGATGTGAACCATCTTGGTGCCTGGCTTGGAAGCCTGGGAATATGTTAGGACTCTGGCACTGTTTTATGCCTATTTTGAAGAATTGAAGGCTGTAGGAAACTCCATGTCCAGATACTTTTACTTTAAACTGTCACATACAATATAGACCCCCACCAAAGGGCTTTAGAGATGGAATTTCATGCAGGAATGGTGTGCTAAAGAGAACATGCGAGGTGACCACGTTACCCCATTCTCCTAGGCCTTGGGTTCTTAAGTCGAAACTCCTTTTCTCTTGCTGACCAAGATACTCCAATTCAACCCTAAGTCTTGGGCTTCAATGTAACGGGACTAAAGATTCAAAGGCAGAGAGTGGAACAAACTGGGGATTTAAATTTGAGTTAAACTTTAGAAACTCAATCCATTTGTGTTTATTGATGGCCCATATGTGCTCGGCATAATATGTAGAGCTCTTTAATAGAAGGGTGCCAAAGAAATGGAAGACATATTTTTTTTTTTCTTATGGAAAACCATCTAGAGGTGGAGGAAGTACCAGGTTGTAGGAACCACAACTTCTCTCTCTTGGATTCCCTCCAGTCCACATGATTTTTCATACAGGGTTTCATATGCAATACCTGGGTCAGTATATGACCAGACAACCAATGAGAAAGTAGACTATAGTGAGATGTCTGCTTTTTAAAACAGTACTTTTTTTGCACAAAGTTAAATAGCTGTTTTGACTGTGTTAATTTTCTCACCAGTAATTTTGTTTCAGTTATTGCTGCCTAACCAACAGCCCCAAACTACGTTTTTCTCATGATTCTGCAGGTTAGGAATTTGAGCAGGGCTCTTGGCTGGGAGGTTGTTTTGTTCCCTCAGGTCACTTAGTTTCATTCAGCCGATGGTAGGGCTGGAAGAAGTCTTGATTCTCCTCTACGTGGCCTCTCTCTCTCCATGTGGTATCTGACCACTCAGAAGTCTAGCCTATACTTCTTTATAGCCACTGGCTTCCCCAGAAAGCATAAAAGTGGAAGCTTCTGTTCTAAACTTGAAATTGGCACAGTGCCATACATAGTTTACCGTACATAGTTTGTTAGTCAAAGAAAGTCATGAGGCCAGCCCCAGAGAGGGTGAACTAGCCTCTGCTTCTTGATGATAGGAGCACACAGGGAAAGGAAGAATTGATGGCAGTCATCCTTCGGTGCTATCTAGTGCAGATTTGAATAGATTTTGAGACTCTAAGTAACTTGAGTGCCAGGATCAGGGTTTGTTCATCTGTGTATCTCGACCATCATCCATGGTTCTGGTTCAGATGGAACCTATCACGGTTTGACTGATCCAAGTGTGTGTGTGTGTGTATGTGTGTGTGTGTGTGTGTGTGTTTTAAGTGGGAGGGGGGTGGAGAAATGGGGTTCCTACTGGCTGAATAATTAATTCGTGAAGTAAACTGAGATAAAGAACAACTATTTGTGATTTATGACCCTGTGGGGTGAGTGCTACTGGACAGCGTGGATGTTCGAAGGTCTTCAGTCCAGGGAAGGTGACTGGTAGGATCCCGAGACGTCAGGATGTCAGTGAATCTTTCTCTACATCAATTTTGAAGTCAGATTTGAAACTAAAGGAATAATATTGAAAGCTTAATGGCAGCTTTAAATATCTACCTCCCTGTATAAATCTAGAACAATCTTATGCCTTCCAGATAAAAAGGGATACCTCTTGGGAGTAATTTCTGATATGCTTTTGAAATCTTTGCATATAGACCCCCCCGCCCCCCCCACACACACACCTATTGTCAGCAGTCGTACCCTTGGTCAAAAGAGTAAGTGTGGCCTGAAACCAAACCTGTTCCACAAGTTAGCATGGGGCTGCATCTACCTGGAGGGAGGAGGAGGTAATTCCCACAACGATGTCATAAGGGCCTTTTAGCCTAATGGTGGCCCTATGGGCATACACATGCATTTACACACATGTACACACACAGTTTTCTGTCCTTGATTACAGGACGATGCTCCTAGGAGGCAGTGTCAAGACTTCACATCAATAAAATCTTTTTTTCTTGGAAAGAGCTGTTGATTTGGTCACAAGAACAGCTTTCTAGGAGAGAAATTGTGGGTAGTAGAGAAGAGTTATGAACTGTAATCATTCATATTTGTATGTCCATTTACAGGTTTGTAAAGCACTTAAACATATATCATTACATTTAATCCTCACAATTCTATGACATAGATACTGAGCTTTACAGTTGAGAAAAATAGACTTAGAACAAATTATTTGCCTAAATGGACATGGCTGCTATAAGTATCCAGGCTAGAACTTAACCTGAGGCTTTGGACTCCAAATACCACATCATTCCCATATCATGAGTCTGTAGAAAAGACTTAAATGTATTTATTTTCTCTAAATGTCTTTCTTCTTGCAAAAAAGTTGAATAGATTAAGGCATAAATTGAGTAATTTATGTAATTCTATTGCTATTGCTAACTTTAGGGGAAGCCTGTCTTCTTGCTTTTATCTTAAGCTGTTTTCTCTAACACCATCAATATCATCTACAATAAATGAGACAGCTAAGGGGGTGTGAGTTAAGATATTTGAGATAAAAAATGGGATCATAAAGGCAACTTTACTCCTAATCATCTCAAGCCTTGGAATTGTGAGTGTCATTCAGGAGCTGAGAGGTGCCACCTAAGGGCTCAGGATTCTATTGCTCAATAGAACCTTGATAAATCTGCTATCCCAACCTCTCTCATCAGAACTGGAAGCACCTAAATTCTCCAGGACAGACAGCCAAGCTTCATTTTCTTGGAAGATTCTTGGGAACAGATACTGGAAGATCTTAGCTCTGTCATTCACCAACTATGTGACTTTTGGGCAAGTCATGCCCCTCTCTGGGCCTTACTTTTCTGGTCTAAACAATGAAGGTTTTGGTAGATTACTTCTATGATCCTTGTAGGTCTGACAGTTTTTGTTTATAGCCTTCCATTAGTATCCATCCAGTGTCCCTTATTCTGATTTTCAAGAATCTTCTTCCTGTCTGATTCCTCCTTCCATGATTAAGTTTTCTCTATTCTTGCTCTATTTGGGGTCATGGTGAAGTTCTTAGCAACTTCCTCCTTGTCCGTAAGGTTCCTGATCCAGACTATTAGAAAAGTATCCACTCTACTTTGCCTGGCTCAGGCCTTACAATCTGGCTCTGTTTGGCTTGTCCACAGTGTATTTCCCCTTCCTCCTCCCCACGAACTTTCTGTTCCAGTGAAGTCAGAATTCTACCCATCTTTCCCCTCTATATGACTCAGTTCTCTAATATACACCCTGTGATCCCTCACTGACCTCTCAAGTTCACTCCAAAATCACTTCTTATTAGAAGCAATAGCTTGGCCCTACTGATTTCCATTTACTGGATATTCTGGTTATTTTTCTTTACTTTCTTTATTTTTCCAAGTAAATTACAAGCTACTTGACTCAGATATCCTGTGATTCTTTCTTCTGTATCCATCATGCTAAGCACACGTAGTCTGGTGTTACTGATTGGTGAGGATGTCTGAAAGCACCAGCCTATGGGTTAATGCCTTCAGAAAAGCCTGCCTCTCAGGCACCAGAATTAGGAATGAACATTTTGCTGCAGCATCAAGGCATCCCAACAATGACTTCTGGCCTTGCCACACAAGGTTCTCTCAGATCATAGCAGCTAAGAGGATTTTTTATTCCCTTCAGCTGGACAGGGAATTCCAGTGACTAAAAACCATGAGGGGTCACTGTTGGGAAGAGAATAGTTGTGCAGGCTAAGATACACTGCACTAAAGACCCTCCCTGCATAACCCAGATACGTATAGCCACAACGTGAATTCATTTTCTCTGAAGCTATCCCTTATGTGGAGAACGTTTCAATATCTTACTGCCTTCTTCCTTTATTTAACCAAGTAAAATGATGCTTTTATTTACCATTTAACACTTTTAAATTTTCTTGTCTTTTTGCTTACAAATACCCTTTGAGCTACTGAATTGATTTTGGTGAGATTTGTTACACTATGAAAGAGTCTGAAGATGCACCTGGAATTCCATCATGTCTCAGCAAACTCCTAGAAACAAAATGGCCACCACCAACTTCTTTAAAAATGGCACATCTCCGGCAAATTTGAATTTGTGCAATTGTAAATGGGGAATTGCTATTGCATTGTGACCCATTGTATGTTCATGGGTCATATGGACACAAACAGAAAATACACTCCTGCTCTTAGGAAGCATCATCTAAAATGTGATAACTCTTGGGCAGATCTACCAAATGCTAATTGGAATGCATTGCAAATAATTCAGTTAAGTTTGTGAGCATTTTGGAATGACCATGGGTGATACAAGCATATTTTTTTTTTTATCACTAGTGTTTAATAAAAGTCATTTCTGTGTCTGGGCCAAGGGCTTTGGCACATGTTCAGAACAAGTCAAAGGAGTTAATAACCAGTAATAAAGGGAAATGGAGCCAAGGCATATCTAAGCTGCATATCTCTAGGGATCTTGGAAGTGGTAGGAGACATTCCTCAAGACATGCAGGGTGGATGCACCAGCAGCACTACAGTCACTTACTTCAAGCCTAATCCATTCAACCTTTCCCAAGAGAGGAGTCAGGGAGACAGAAGTCCAGGGATGAGCCCATGAAGTCCTGTTTCATTTGCTTAGCTTTATGATTAACTGCAAGATACTGCATTTGATTCATTACCAATAGAAGCCACATTAAAAAAATATCCTAGTTAGGTCAGAGGGAAAATTTTTATAGGATGGACAAGGAGCTGAAGGGAGGACAGCTATGTGTGTGTGTGTCTGTGTGTGTGTGCGTGTGTGTCTATATGCAAAGATTTCAAAAACATCTTGGGAATTACCCCCAAGAGGTATCCTTTTTATCTGGAAGGCATAAGATTGGTTTAGATTTAAGCAGGGAGGTGGATATTAAAAGCTGCCCTTAAGCTCTCTGTATCATCCCTGTAGTTTCAAATTTGACTTCAACATTTCATCTTGATAATAAGGAGATGCTTTAAGTCTCCTGAATTAGTCCTACCAGAAATCTCACCAAAGTTGGGAGAAAACTTTCCTTCAAACTCCAAATGATAGAGTGAGGAGAAAAAGGCAGGAAAAAGGGCAGGGGCTGGTGGGGCCATGGTGTCTACATCTTATTTTTCATATGGAGCAGCTGAGGCCAGAGAAGGCAGGTGAGGCATTTAAGGGCTTAGCAGAGTTAGGTCTACACCTGTGTGTTTTCATATCCAGTCCTGTGCTCTTTCCATGAAGATGTCACTTACCCATTTCTCTAAATGAGCCCTGAACTAAGAAGAATGAAATGCCAAAGTTTCATGTGTATGCATCACCTGTTAGCCTTCTGATGTAGACACATAGGGCTGGATGGGAAACTAGGTTCAGTGTACCTTGCCTACTGTAGGTGATCAGGCTGCTCTGGGCTTCCTTGAGGGCTATGTCCAACACTTCCTGTCACCTCAGGTCTTGCTGGGCTGGTCCCACACCCTATCAGGGCACATTCCTCTCACTGCCTTTGTCTTTTCTTTCTCGCATTCTGTTCACACCCTGCTGGGTCTTCAAGTCCCAGCTGAATTCAATGCAATGCAATGGGATTGAACAAGCATTTATTGAGGACCTCATCAGTACAAAACATTGGGTAGCCAGACACTTGTTGAGGTGTTGAGGGCACTAAGTGAATAAAATACTCTTCATTCAAGGTTCAAGAGGAAGACAGGTCTGTAAACAGTCAAGTCTCACAGCCTGAGGCTGAGAGTAATAAGTAATAAGGATCACTTATTGAGCACCTACTAAGGACCAGGCTCCATCCCAGGTGCTTTATACTTGTTACTGCCAATCCTTACAATAGCTAGGAAAGACAGGTATTAGAGGCAGCCCAGAGTATTTGGGTGAGCTCCAGTTTTGTGTCCAGTCCTGAGGTTCAATTCAACTCTATCCTTTACAAATTATGTGTCTTTGGGGCAACTTTCTTAATTTTTCTGTATCTCTCATTCTCTTATCTGAAAGATGATAACAAAATATTCTTCAAAGGACAGATGTGACGATTAAACAGTAAAAGGCACACAAACGGCCTGGTGTAGGGTAGGTTCTTGACAAATGTGGCCAGAGATCTGGATGACCTGGGAAAAGCAAAATAGTACCCTTAAAGGAAGCCCTCAGTGGAGATCCAGGCAGTCACTATGTCACAGCAGAGGCAGGTGTCAGGTGGGGAGGGTTACAGGCAGGATGCATCATTTGCACTGGGTCTCTAAAGACAGGGGAGATTTCGTGGGGTTAAAGAATGATAACTAGTGGCCGGGCATGGTGGCTCACACCTGTAATCCCAGCACTTTGGGAAGCTGAGGCGGGCGGATCATGAGGTCAGGAAATCGAGATCATCTTGGCCAACATGGTGTAAACCCCGTATCTACTAAAAAATGTAAAAAAAAAAAAAAAAAAAAAAAAAATTAGCTGGGCATGGTGGCGGGTGCCTGGAATCCCAGCTACTCAGGAGGCAGAGGCATGAGAATTGCTTGAACCAGGGAGCCAGAGGTTACAGTGAGCTGAGATCATGCCACTGCACTCCAGCCTGGGTGACAGAGTGAGATTTCATCTCAAAAAACAAAACAAAACAAAACAAAACAAAACAAAACAAAACAAAACACTAGTGATGAGAGTACTCATTGCTGCTGCCCTGGGCAACCTGTCTTTGTGATACTTATCCACATCTCAAGGTATCTGGGTTGGGTTATTCAGACTCAGCACAGGGGCTGGGGCTGGAAGAACTTTCTTGGCATTTCCCTCCTTTATTTGATCCTTTTCTCAAATTGAGTGTAAAGTACAGTTCTTACCAGCTGAGAAAGTGGAGAACCCCCACCCCACATCGCACCAGTGACTAGTGTAGACCACAGCCTGCTGTAGACCACTTATGGGGTCATGATAAGACACTCTGCCCTCTCACCCATGACTTGGATAGATCAATTTTTGGCTGCATGTGTGCCAAGCCATGGCATGCTCTGCATTGGAACTTAGCAGCAATGGGAACCCCAAGCAACCCAGATACTTAAACCAGATGTCCTCAACAAAATGGCCTCTGACTTCTATTGCCCAAGGCAACAGGGTATAGCTGTTTGGTGATATCATTTTCTAATGATCCACATGTTAATAAGAATTGGGAAATCCAATGAGAGCCTGAGTAAAGTGAGCAAGCAAGCGAACAGAAATCTTCACACAACAAATAACGACCACAACAACAAGCACGCTGTACAAAATTCATGAATATTTGTGGTCTAGAATAAATGAATGAACATGAATGGAATTTCCTGAAGAAAGTGCTATTACCAAAACCATCATCTATTTTAGAGGTCGATAGAGGACTAGGCCTGTTTCCCGGGAACTGTCAGTGCAGAATTAAATGTGCTTTGTGGCATTTCCATTCCGGGTAGTGAGTTATGTAGGATTGTTCCCGCCCTGAGCTTGGGGCCATCTCCAGCAGAATGAGAGTCAGGGACTGAGGGATGGTGCCGGGAAGCTGCCGCTCTGAGAATGGCAGGGCTCAAACTCTCCCAGGTCTGCAATGTCAAGGGCGCACCTTCCGGGGTTACCTTCTCGAGTTTATCATGGCAAGCTGGACATTTTCTCACGGGCTTATAGTGTTTATGCTTCTAGGGCTTAGCTGTTTTGGACAGCAAGGCTAAACATAAAAAAATGCCTCCTTTTCACAACACATCATACCCAGAACTTGATGCTGCCAACTTTCCTACAGCACTTACTATTTCTTAAGGTGCTTTAACATGCATGCTCCCATTTGAAATCCCCAGTAACCTCATATGAAGGATGGAGATCTCCACTCATACAATGTGCAAACTAAAGGTCAGAAAGGCACACAACTGCCTTACATTGCTCAAGGGGCAAACAGTCCAGGCAGGATTAGAACATGAGTCTGCTGACTCCCAGTCCAGCACACTTTCCTCCATGGCAAGCTGCCCTCAAATGAGACATAGTTCAAAGAATAACGATGTCTAAGGCCAGTTGCCTCATAGACCTCTGGGAAAATGCCTCTTACCTTCTGGATGGACTTGCCCACATAATCAGCCACACCCCCTCCTGCCTCCCTCAGAATCACTTGGCTGCCTCCCAGAATCACTTGGCTGTTTGGTACAAATGCATTTATGAGGGCCAGCTCCAGAGATTCTGATTCTGTAGGAACTTGCATTTTTGACACACTCACCAAGTGATTCTGACGCACATTAAATCTTGCAACTTGCTGGTTTATGGAATACAATGGATTTTAAAGGTCAGTTGAGCCAGACATAGTCTCATATGTAAATCTGTTTCCTCGAAAGGTAATTTTATTTAAACAAGAAAGAAAAAGAAAAAAATGAAAAAGGAAACAGGGTTACTTTCTGGAGGTCTTTTCCAAAGTTATTGCTTATATCTCAATGTCCTCTCTCTTCTTTCCGGCTTCTCTCAATTTTCCAAGTCTTTTTTGTACCTTTCTTGTGTTACTTTCTCTGGTCCCTGAGCTGTAGCCTGCTTACGGTACTATCCAGTTACTGAGGGTCTCTCTTGTGTAAGACTCTATCCCTAACCCCGTGCACTCTTAGAGAATTATGTATTCTGTATTCCCAGTAGTCTTTAGCACAATGCCAGAGACTGCAAATATGTTTTTGCTGTAATCTTGGAATGAGTCATTCAACCCTGTTGGACTCAGTGCCTAACACAACTCTCCATCAGTAAGGATAATCAAGATGTTGTAGAAGCAAAGCCCATCATCAAATTGGCATTGGGTCCCCAGCAGGTTAAAGCCTCAACTAAGCTCTCAAAAATTCCCTTAAAAAACATGGGTGTACTAAGCATGACAGTTGACAGGTCACTTGATGTAGAACTGGGGTGATGGGAGGTGCAGGTCATGGTTCCAGGACATAGGTAGACCTGTTGGATGGTTATAGACACTACTCTTGCCTGGGCCAGCTGTTAAGATTCTAGAGTATTTCGGAGGACCTGGTGGGAGGAGGGGAGGAGGAAGGCCCACCCATTCCCATTGCTGGGGAAGCACCCAGACACCAAGGCCCTGTTACCTGTGCAGACTTTCTGTCATAATAATAATCATGATCCTAACAGCTTGTATATGCCCTGGGCTTTGCCACTTACTAAGCCTTTCCCTTATCTTTGCACAGCAACCCACAAATTAGATAGATTGTTCTCTCTGGTCTAGAGAGGAAGAAATAGATGTTCCCAGAGGTTAAGGTAATTGCCCTAGGTCACACAGCTAGATGTGTGAGAACCCGTGTTTTCTGATGCTGAAATTTCATGCTCTTTCCAGGAGCATCACGTTGCTTCTTGTCCCATGGGCCACACCTCCTTAGGATGGAAACTCCCAGAAAAACACTTCTCTGTAAAGATCTAACTCATTTTACATGCAAAGTTTATTCCATACATTTTAATCAAAAAGAATAGAAATAAGTGCCACTTTAAATGCATTTAGTCAATCATCCAAAAGGTATTTATTTAGTGCTTAGTACCATGTAAAAGCCCAGTTTCAGGCACTGGGTCAGGGACAGGGGAACATAAGGGTGTGTTGAAGGCATGCCCATGGACTCACAGCCTGCACCACCCATTATCCTACGTCTCCACCAAGTGATCTGCCAACAATCATGTGTAGCACACTTGTATTCCTGAAAGGAATTTTTGAGATTTTAGTTGAGGCTTTATACCTGGTAGGGACTCAATGTCTATTTGACGGTGGGCTCTGCTTCTGCAAAAACCACACCTTGATTCTCCACACTGAAGCAGGGAATAGTGCTAGGTACTGAGTCCAACAGGGTTGAATGATTCATTCCAAGATTATGGCTAAAACATCTTTTTACTCTCTAAGGACATACCAAATATGGTTTCCACCCTTTGTGTACTTCAACCAAGTGGTACATACAAGACATACCCGTTGGCCCAAAGAGCTCTAAGCCTGCCACAGCTGTGATTTCCAGTGTGTGAAAGTAGCAGTAGCTGCCAGCTCCCATCCATGTATGCAAGGGCCTGCTAACACCCAGAGTAGCCTGATACCACTGCCAGGTAGTTGGTGGCACCAGCCTGTTAATTCCTAGTGCAGGAGTCCCATCTGATTCTGGTTTCCTTCAGAGATCTCTGCTTAGTGTAGAGCCCAGAGTGATCTCACAGGCAAAGGGCTTCTAGACCACAGGCTTTTGGGGATGAGCAGATCCCAGAGTAATAGTATGGGTGGAATTTCTCTGAGCCTTTAGCTTAATTTCTTAAAATTATCAGATAGGGC